>NC_073694.1:127864734-128164734 GCF_029784165.1 Wyeomyia smithii
CGGAAAAAAATCTGCAGTAACTCTGAGAAAACTGCAACTATTTGTAAATTAATAAAAATATGAACACGGATTCCAAAAACCTGCACATCTGGTATTCCTGGACGCAAGAAGCATGACGATGCAACTGCTTTATGTCTACTATATGTGTGTGGTCCGGAAAGGGGCACTAGCCATCTAATTTATTCTTAGTTGTTTTCATGCAACAATAAAGGTTAGAATAAAAGATATCAGTTTCCTTAAACCTGTTTAATTGAAATCGAAGGAGTGGCATGGCACCGTGGGTTCAGGCTTACATCTCGACGTGTGTGTAAATCGTGTAAATTCTCATAAATATAAAAATATTTCGGTATCGATACGAATTTCGAGGTTTTTAAATCGATACTACACTATATCGGACCCAAGTATGATGACAGTTCTACAAGGTATGCTACATTTTTGTCTATCCACGCACACAAACAAATCTCGTTATGAAAAATTTCGCGTTTTGTATGGAATTCAGAACATTTGTGGAAATTTCTCGTTTTATGTTGTTTTATATTTAATTTTTTGGTTGGAGAGTGAATCTCCAGTTGAAACACACTAGAAATTGATATTAATTTAGATTTAGTGTGAAAAATTGGGACAATATGTCGAAATAAAATATATAAAAATGCTATATTTCTAATAGTTGGAGCATAATCCTAGTCATTGTCATAGCTCATGACTTTTGTTACTGTATGAAACATAAGCGACTCTATTTAGAAGCGCTATTAGAGTACAAGAAAATAACGAAAAATGCAAAAAGGTTACCGGCAAATTGATGAAAAACAGCATATTTTACCTAAACCGCAGCATGTTTAGGTATTCCCCACAAATAAAACATGTTTCAACATCATTTCTATAACTTTTCAGAAAAGTATGTTTTATAAGTTAAGTTTAAAACGCGAAATCATTTCAAATTTCATACAAAATTGGAAAAAGTTCATAACGATCACTAATTCTAATGCATCGACGTGAATAGCATACCTTGTAGAACTGTCATTATACTTGGATTAGTGATGGGAAACTTATCGATACTTATCGATAATATCGATAAGTGCTTGACATCGATATTATCGTTAATTTTTTGACGTTAACGATAATTATCGATATTATAAGGGTGAGCACAAGTCAGTGCGGCTGATTACTGGAGGAGACCCAAAAGAAGGAGACCTCACCTACCCTTCCCCAGGAGTTGCTTTTGCCGCTGGGTATTTGTTGCTATTCGACAAGATTTAGCATTGTTGGGGGTGGTGTAAAGGTTCCCTCCCGGATGTCACTGAGTTTCTGAGAAATAAAGGTAACTAAAAATGTATTTATAGGTTTTAGTTTCCTATGAACAGATTAATTCGACAACTCAGTACTGGAGAACTTTAAAAAAATATCCAAACTTTTCGCACCATCTCATAAAAAGCAATGACACGAAATTGTAATAAAATGCATTTTCTTTGGCTTGCCAACTCTTATAATATGATGGACATGCATAGCGGCAGTCTATTGGTAATTCTCTGGTAATTGTTTAGTTTAACTTGGAACTGTTTAAGTTTAAAGTATCTGTTACCCAACAAACAATTTTTAGTTCAACTAAAAATCCAAATCAACGAAATTGTTGCGCCAAAATAAAGTATCCTGATTTATACAGGGGGTGGAAAAAATAATTGAGATAAAAAAAATTCTCTCGAATTTTAAATGGCCAGAACTTTACGAAAAATGAATCAATTTTGATAACCAGTTTCATTCCACTGGCAAACAGTATTATATTAGTATTACTTGGGAACTTGGTGTGACCATCCTACACCGAAAATGTTTCGGATTTCAAGAGTGTGTGTCAAAGTGTACATTTTTGCAACGCATAGAACGTTTTTGGCAACTAAATTGTCCATCTAAAATACTTCATTTAAAAAAAAAACTGAGATCACCGATATTTTCTAAAATCATTTTTTGTTTTTAAAATTATATTTTTTTCAGAGTAGGATCTTAAACTCATTTTTTTTATATTTTTGAAGTAGGCTGACCAGATTTTGGTGAATTTTCAATCTTTGGCTACTAATGAACCTGAAATAAATTCTGATTTATTGACAACATATAAACCTATGTGAAACAGAATGTCAGAAAAAGTTCTACGCGTTACAAAAATGTACACTTTGGCACACACTCCGGAAATCTGAAACATTTCCAGTGACCCTTAGTCATGTCCAGTTCTCAAGTTATACTAGGAATCTAGGACAGTTTTCCAGTAAAATGAAACCTGTTTTGTCGGAATTGATTCATTTTTCGTGAAGTTTTGGCCATTTAAAAATTGACAGAATTTTGCCTGCTTCAATTATTTTCCTTATTACACAACCTTCAAAATGAACTTCGGCTTGAAACTACTCCGTAGAAAGCACTCCCGGCTTAAAAATCAAAGACTTTCTAAAACAAACTGTTTAACTCGTCCGGTAGTTTGAATTATCATTCGCAGTATCGTAAGATTTGTCATTCAAGGCCTTAACACAATGGATACGTTGCGGCTGCGTTTGCGGCAATTTGACAGTTAGCCCATACATTTACTGTCAAATTGACGCCAACGCAACGCAAACGTATCCATTCTGTTTGGGCCGTTACTATAACCGCAATAACGTTTGCGGTAAAAAAATGGACAAAAAATTCCCGATTTCATGGGTTTCAAAATGGCGTCAAAAACAGACATCGTGCGGCACTTTGTGGACGCCGGGTATGCCGGTTCTGGCATCTAAAACATTTTGACACTATTGGACAATGATCAGAGCATCGAAAGAAAACCCGGTTCTGGTCGGCCAACGACTCTGAGTGACAAGAAGCTTGCTGATAACCAAAAGGATGCTGGAGAGGAAGACCGAGGGAAACGTGGCTAAATCGCTGCGTGCACTTGGCCGAGAGGTTGGTGCATGCTCTAAAACAGTGAAAAAGTATCTGGAGAACATGGACATGCATACAAGAAGCTGCAGTCCCGACCACTGGTCTCGGAGCTGCAGGCAATGACGCAGCGACAGCGGTTGAATAAGATGGTCAAGTCGATTTTCCCGGCGAATCGCGACGTGGCAGTGGTGATGGACGACTAGACCTGTCTCACCATGGATGGCAACGACTAGCAGGGTTTTTCGTATTTTACCTCCCCCACGAAGGAAGTGAGCACCGAGGTAAAGTTTATTTCACAGACCAAGTTCCCCAAGAAGGTGCGGCTGTGGCTGACAATCAGCGAGAAAGGGATGTCAAAGTTACTCTTCTTTCGCTCCGGGCTGGCCGTGAACGGGGAAATTTATAGTACGAAGTGCCTGACAGACGTTGCGTCGTTCATCAAGAAATACTATAAGCGCGAAGACACGGTGTTCTGGCCAGATTTGACGTCGGCCAACTACTCGAAGCGATCGTAGGAGGAGATGGAGCGGCTGAATATCGATGTGGTACCGAAGTCGGTGAATCCGCCCAATGTCCCCCACCTGCTTCCCATCGAGAATTTCTGGGCAAACTTGAAGCGCAAGATCTATTCCATCAATTTTGTCGCGAAAACGGAGGAGGAATTAATAAAAAAAAAACAAAGAAATAGCTTAAAAACATGGCTACACGCATGTTTTCGTCCGCCATGGCAAATGCTACGGTTAACTGCCGGAAGGCCGCACGCAAGGACGTAATATTTTTTTGCGAGGAAGCTAACATGATAACCTTGCATGGGAAATTCATCCAACTCAATTATCCGTCATAGTTTTTTTTTTTTCATCACCATCTGAAATAGTTTTTTTTTTCATCATCTGAAAAAGTTTTTTTACCGCAAACGTTAGCTGTCAAATTATCGATACTTATCGATAATATCGATAAAACCCCCGGAATTATCGATTGTTATCGATGTACGTTTTGGGCGATATTTCCCATCACTAACTTGGATATCGGACTGCCGAGCATCGATCCAAAAAATCGAAGTATCGACCCTAAAGTATCGATTTTTAGTATATCGATACAATATCGCCCAATGCTAGTTCATACACGCAGAGAAAATAACTATTGAGTTCCATAAGAACCCCTTATGATTTTGCGCCACAAGGATTCCTTATAGAAGTCATAAGTTTGTCTTATGAAATGGAGGGGAAATTTTATTCTCGACTGCTAACAATTTTCATAAGTCAAACTTATAAAATTTATTGGTCGTATGTATGCATGTTATAAGAACAGACATATCAAAATCATAGCTTTTCAATATGAACTCCATGAAGAGATTGATATGAATATCATTAGTTGATTGTTATAAAGCTCATAATTGCTGCCATGAAATTTATAATACCAGGGTATGTTAACATGTTTTGTTAAAATAAAAAAACTTTTTAACTCTAGATCTTATTTATTCTTTACCCACAAATATCGCAAATATATAATATATAGGTTTTGAAATTCGGGAAACAAGTTCGCCTTTGATTCCTTTTGTCGAATGTCGCCAGCGTTGTCCTCTTTAATGATCACAAGATTTAATAGTCGCTAGAATAAATATAGATGACATGATGTAATGGAAGAAAATGTAGAGAGGTACTTACAGTTTTTTTGCTCCAATTTTCAACAACTGACACCAGCTGTGCATATTTCAGCTTAGCTTTATCCAATATCTTAAAACACTTATCTGACGGTGCACTAGCAATGAAAACAAAAATTCTGGTCTGCCATTTTGCAGATTCAATAAGATATGACTATGGAATTTTCAGAATGTTGTCGTTAATGAAAATCATAAGTTACGCGTATGGGATGCATATATCGTTTATATGAAAATTCCAAAATATACTTATGAAATTTATAAGCTTGATATGTAATGCATAAGTGTCTAATGAAATCAAAATTATGCATGTTCATAAGTTGTAACTTATGAAATTCTTGAGTGTTTTTCTCTCAGTGTAGTGTTGCCTTGAAATAATATATGCGCCCAACTTGGATATCTATGTCTCTTTAGTCTTTGCCCTGACACAAGTAAAAGAGATTTTTAAGGCTGTTCGCACCTACGCGAGTTCTCATCAGTGATGGAAACGAAACGAATATGATGCAATCGTCGTTTATTCATCACATGTGCACTTCACGAAGTGTACAGGCCGCTACTAAACTTGAATCCTTTCAACCCATAATGAAATGATGATATGGTGCATAGGTTTTTGTAGCGAACCTATACATTAGAGAAATGACAAGACACTCACCGTTAAGGCAACTGTCAACATCAAAACGGGCGAGTTGTATCATTTTGCATTGCCGTTATCCGTTTTGATGTTGACAGTTGCCTTAACGGTGAGTGTCTTGTCATTTCTCTAATGTATAGGTTCGCAAGGTTTCTGGGAGAAAACAAACACATGACTAGACTACTTCAGCTCTGAGAAGCGATTCGATCGTTGCGTGTCGTTTGTCTCTCCATAGGCCGGTAGTTAAGGGAAAGAAAGGATAGCAACAGGAGAATATCATGTCGCCTGAACAGCAGCAGAGGTGTGGTGCGGTGAGAGGGAATGTGTGGGGGAAGGGACTACTTCGGCAGCGGTTGAGTTTAAGCGAGAGTATGAGTGCATACACTGTCATTTTCTTTCTTTTTCTGACAAAAAATCATATTCATGAGTCGAATGAATAAGGATATAACAAGTTCTGATCCCTCTGTGTAAAAGAGACGAATAACTTCATATACCGAGTTGTGCACATTGAGAACCACGTGTTGTGGTGTACAGTAATGAATAGAAATATATCGTGCAGAGGAAAGCAAAGAGAGTGCACCAGCACCAATACTTTGTTTTTCGCTCGCATACTGACGACGACTTCAACGCATCTTAGGCTTGTTTTATGTGTATTCACCAATCGCTAGAGGTGATTTTTTTCCTTCGCTGGTTCTCATATGCAATTGGGTGTTTTAGGGGTATGTAGGGTATCGAACGTCTTCGTCAGTGGTTTTCTTCGGCCCCCTTTTGCATAAGATTGCTGCAGAAAAACTGCTGAAGAAAACCACTGACGTAGACGTTCCATACCCTATATTATTTTTTCTTTTGATAGGAAATGTAAGTGGTTTTAAGTAGTGCTGGGACTATCCGGATTCAAATATCCGGATATCCGACAAATATCCAAAATCCGGATCAACCGGATATCCGGATATTATCCGACAGGATATCCGGATTTTCGGATAGTCGGATATCCGGATATTGTATCCGAACATAGTTTAATGAGAATTATGTAAATACAGTCGCCGTTCGATAACTGCAAGTCTTTTAACTGCAACGCTTTTTAACTGCAAGACCGATAACTGCAACAACTTTGCAGTTATCGGACCGCAATCCGTCAAATCTGAAGTCAAAGTCATATTTGACATTGAAGTGACAAATCTCGCGAGGGGCTTCTAAGTGCATTCGAAAATGAAAATTGTTGAATCTTTAGTAACATTTCTAAAGGACTTTTTCATTTTTCTCGATTTTTTTCGATTTCGTTTACTTGTCTCTTCATTCTAAATGGGAGATTATAGATCTCCACTAATAATCAATGAAGCAAAATCACCATGTTATGTGGTTCACTTCCCGTAATTATTATAAGAGAAAAAATCCTTGTGCATTGTTTGGCTAGCTTTCCCTACTCAGTGAGGCAGTGCATAGTAGATCACAAACAATATTTTGTGACCTAGCGTTAAATAGAACATTTTAGGAACTGACAGGTGTCACGGATCCTGCTGACATTGATGTTGCTTTTACTTGCGTTATGTCCAGGGCCGGATTTACGATTGTGGGGGCCAGGGGCCCAGTTATAGTGGGAGCCCCAAAATAAAACAAAACCGTTTTTTTTCGTACGAGTTAAAAACATTTACTTGCTATTGAAAAATTACCAAAAATTTGTTAGAATTTTTTCTTAAGCCCTATTTAGAGTTCCAAGCGAAGCAGCGTTGCCAGGTATCCAGATTTAGCTGGATTATCCAGATTTTTGAACATGTATCCAGGTAAACAGCTTTGATGTCCAATTATCCAGATTTTTCATGGATGATCCAGATTTTATCCAGATTTTATTTTCTCTGTTCCGCAAAAAGGTCATCACTTAAATTTTGGCGCGAAATTTTGCAATTTTGTCACCACAAATTTTGCGTACCCCAAGACTTTTATCCGAAAAATTAACCTTTCACCCCACGAAATGACTGCCAGATTTTTTCCAGATTTTTATTTTGCCTTTTCCAGATTTTAAAAAAAATGACCTGGCAACGCTGGAAAATCTCATACAAAATGTTCATTTTTTCACGCTCGTAAAAAATGCAACCTGCAAAAATTTCACTTCGCTTGGAACTGTAACCAAATTCGATCCAGCGAAATCGAAGGCTGTGGATCTTATCTTTTTCACTTGGGTTTATTTTTTTCACGCATGCAAACGCTAATGAAAAAAGCAGCAGCAAGCGAAATCTTGCGTGCGTTTCTATTCTGTCAGTTGCAGCCAATTTTCACCTATCTCGGAGTGTAAACTCGTGAGTTTCGCTTCACTTAAACTGTAAACTGCAGGCTGGTGAAATACCTGCGTGTTCCACAAACGGGTTTCCACGACAGATTTCGCAAGCGAAAATTTACGCTTTTTCACTTGTCAAATTTTTCACTTAGCTTGGAACTGTAAACTATGCTTGACGAGTTTTTTTGTAGAAAACTTATTGAATAAATAATCAACATTCAACTTCTTCAGTATACTCGTACTCCAAACTTAATAATGCTAAGTTTGACTGCCTTCCATTCTTCACAGTCGTACGCAACCTATTTTTAATATATTTCATCTTCGAATTTTGACGTTGACTAACGTCTATATCGAAGTTAGGCACCTGAATTTGAAAATCTAGCAATTCAACCAGGGAAAACCAGGGAAAAGAGGTCAGGTTTTGAGCGCTTATTTTTCAGTCATTTATAATCAGGTTTTCGAGGTTTTGGCATCAATCGATCAGAAATTCTTTTACGGTTTAATTTATGTAACAAACAAAACTATTGTTTGAGATACACTATTGAAAAATTGGTAATTAATATGGATTGTCTAAATCATACCGCGCAGCCAATCACTACCTCTCTTCCCAAGCACAGTCGACACTAACGGATACAATCGATCTGACTTTGTTGTTATTGTTGTTGTCACTTTCTGTTTCCGATGTTTATTTACGTTCCTTGTCATTTCATTAGCTACTTAGCCCCTCCTTCTTTCTAACTAACTGAAAAAGCCTTGGTATAAAGGTACCGTTCGAACATTGAAATGTTCAGTTCAGTTTACTAGCAGCAGGCAGCAGTAGCGGACATCAACACCGATGGCAGTAGGCGAAGTGGATCAGCAGCGGGCAACAGCGGCGGTGGTAGTGGTTGGCTGCAGTTCTTAAGCAGGTATTAGACGAAGCGAATATTTGCTATTTTTGGTATGAATTTTAATTTGCAGAGAATAAATCCGTACCAAAAATAGCAAATATTTACTTCGTGTAATACCTGCTTTACCTTTTTTAGTTTTGCTCCCCTTCGATCTGAGTTGGACCCCACCAGCGGTAATCCGATTCAGATATCGTTGGGTGAATACAACCCGAAACTGAAAGAGACTCGCACCGCCAGGTGGTTTGAGATGCCACCATCATCCAGCGTATGCATATATAGGGTGTGAATATCTGTAGCGTGTGTCCCTAATATATAAGGTGTGTGGCTTACTATATAGCGTGTTTGTATGTTTATGGCGTGTATGCATGTCTGTAGCGCGTGTATGCATGTTTATAGCGCGTGTGGCACCGCCACTACCACAGGCACCGCCACCACCACCGGCACCGCCACCACCACCGGCACCGCCAGGTGGTTTGAGAAGCCACCATCATCCAGCGTATGTCTTTGGGCTATTTATCCTCAAGCAAAACAGTTTACTAGCAGCAGACAGCAGCAGCGGACATCAATACCGATGGCAGTAGGCGAAGTGGAACAGCAGCGGGCAACAGCGGCGGTGGTTAGCTGCAGTTCTTACCTCTTTCAGTTCGGCTTCCCTTCGATCTGAGTTGGACCCCACCAGCAGTAATCCGATTCAGATATCGTTGGGTGAATACAACCCGAAACTGAAAGAGACTCGCACCGCCAGGTGGTTTGAGATGCCACCATTATCCAGCGTATGTTACGTGTGTGAATATCCATAGCGTGTGAATATCTGTAACGTGTGTGAATATCTGTAGCGTGTGTCCCTAATATATAAGGTGTGTGGCTAGCGTGTGTGGCTTGCTATATAACGTGTGTGTATGTTTATGACGTGTATGCATGTCTGTAGCGCGTGTGTACATGTTTATAGTGCGTGTGGCCAGTGATGCCACATATACAGATTTATCTGCATTTATACAGATTTTTTGCGTATTTTTCCATACAGATATCTGCATATACAGATTACAGATTTTCTGTGAATAATACAGATTTATACAGATTTTTTTGGTTTTCATGGGGTCGTAAATTAAACTTCTTCATATAGTTGAAAAACATAAATTAACTCAAATGCGGTGGAGCGTGTCGGAGGTTTTATTATATTCATATGCTACGCATAAACGTGTGCATGAATGAATCACGGATAAAATGTTAAATAAGCTATATTGCATTTTTTTTTTTTCGAGAAGGATATGTCCAGTACATATGCAGATTTTATTTAACTGCTTTTTTCAAATTATACCAAGGTGATAAGATTTTTCGAGCTCCAAAATACAGATGAAAATGTGGCATCACTGCGTGTGGCACCGCCAGATTTGAGAAGCCACCATCATCCAGCGTATGTCTTTGGGCTATATGAGAGACTGTTTCTCCGCAAGCAAAGCAGAGGGACGAATGACCGTTTGGGGTTAAAGTCCCTTCAAAAGAAATCAATCAATCAAACCCCATCAGTTTCATTACTAAACCGTACCGGTTACATACGGACGCTAGGTGTTAGCAACTGAAAGGAGGAAAGACAAAATAGTACCGGTCATCTCGTGCCGGTTTCACCCGTAATGCTGGTGGCTACTACAAATTACTAAAATGTCTGGATTTCTGGGCGTACTAACCAGTAAACAAGAATAATCGGCAACTGGTACCTTTGGGTGCATCGAAGTTTTGTAATAGAAGCGTTGCAATTCCCTCTACTATTTGTTTTAATGGAATATAAGAATACGGTAGTAAACGTCATGCGGTCGTGTCTTGAATACCACCCACCTACTATTTTCTTGGTACCTAAAAAAAACTACCGCAATTTGAAAAAAATTGCGATCCACAGGCAAAAATTTGCACACAATTCGAGAAAGACTGCGCAAATATAAGACGATTCAGATTCAGATTGATCAGATTGAAATGGTCTGTTCAAATTTTCTTACTGTAAATCGAACTTTTGATTGAATCTCATTTTTTAAAGAGAAAAAATCTTTTTCTCGATTTGTGGGGGCCCGGGATCCGGGCCCCCTTGGTCCCCCCATAAATCCGGCTCTGGTTATGTCACCGGTTCCGAGCTTTCTGTCAAAATTTCATTCGTGAATTGAGCTCAGAAACGTCTCGTGAAATGATCTTCTGTAGTGATGAACTTTATCTTCGCCTACATATTGGTTGTGTAAAGTAGTAACTAAAACGCAATAAATTATGATGCGGCAATATGATCACAGACAGACGTCCAAGTAAGAACAAAATTGATCGAAAATTCCGTGTGAAATTTCAAAGAGAATTGCGGTCTAAATCACTTGTATACTAGCGCTGCCTGGTGACCTTATCGCTACAATACATTTTTTTCGCTGGTGTATGAGGCTGGCGTCACTGGTAGCGCTATCTGGTTACGAATTGCTACTACAAAAACCTTTACACAAGTTTGGAACTCAGCTTGGACGTCTGTCTGCGATATGACTATCGACCAATATATGGCGTTCGACCAATACTCTATACCGGGATACAAAATAGCTGCTTGTTGCTCACATTCCAGATACACTGGCGGTGTTGCTATTTATGCACAGGAATCAATTCGATTCAATCTTCGCCACAACGAAGCAATTGATGGAAACTGGTTCTTGGGCATTACGGTGGAAGGTGGCATGAAGATGGGTAATTATGGTGTTGTTTATCATTCTCCCAGTTCAAGTGACCAGCGTTTTATGGAGATTTTGGAAACTTGGTTCGAAGTTTTTGTGGATTGTAGTAAATTTAACCTTATTACCGGAGATTTTAACATGAATTGGCGCGATAACCTCAATTCAAATCATTTGAAGCGCTTAGCCGAATTTTGCAATTTGAAACAAATAATTAATGAGTATACCCGTATTTCCAGACATAGTAGGACTTTGATTGACCACGTTTATACTAATTTTGACTCCGTTTTTGCAATGGTGAGTCCCAATTTAAAAGTTACCGATCATGAAACGATTGTTATAAATAATTGTGGTACGGGAAGTAAAATAAATCAAGTAAAATTGAAGTGCTGGAAAAATTACTCTAAACGAAAGGTTACGGAGCTTGTTGCAAGAAACTTGGATTTTTCCCTATCTCGTAGCCTTGATGATAAAGCAACTATTTTGAACAATGTTTTAAAAAACTGTACTAATCAGTTAGTCAAACTAAAGAATGTTGTTGTTAAGAACTCGAACAACTGGTACAATCTAAATCTTTTGCGCCTCAGGCGAAAAAGAGACAAATTGTACAAGAAGTTTTGTAGAACAGCAAATGATAATGATTGGTGCAATTATACAGTTGCTAGGAATATACATTCACAATCTCTGAACAAAACACGGAGCGAATATATACAGGGGAAAATTGATCAACATAAAAACAACAACAAAGAGTTATGGAGAATACTGAAGTCATTACTGAAACCTTGCAATTTTAATCCGCGGTCCATAACTTTTGATGGCATTGAAGAACATTCTGAAGCAACAATTGCAAGTAAGTTCAATGATTATTTCATCGAAAGTGTTTCATTGATCAATCAATCAATTAAATTGGTTAATGAACCGGATGAAATAAAACGGCCGTATAATGTTAATTGTAGTTTTGAAAGCTTTCACCAACTTACACTAGAACAACTTAAAAACATATGTTTTTCTCTTCATAAAACGGCTGGAATTGATAACGTTAATGCTAGAGTTATTCAAGATTGTTTTCATGTTATTGGGTACGATCTAATTGGCCTTATAAACGAATCATTACAAACGGGGCACGTGCCACAAATTTGGAAGGAGTCTTCAGTGATTCCGATACAAAAAGTTGCTGGGACGATTAAAGCCGAAGAGTTTCGTCCTATCAATATGTTGCACACTTTAGAGAAAATCTTAGAACTTGCTGTAAAAGGCCAACTGTTACAATATTTGAACTCTAACGGTTTGCTGATACCAGAACAATCAGGATATCGGGAAGGCCATTCTTGTGAAACTGCATTGAATTTGGTGTTAGCAAAATGGAAAGAAAACATTGAGCGTAAGGATACTATTGTTCCGGTGTTTTTGGATCTTAAACGCGCTTTTGAAACAATTTCTAGGCCCTTATTGTTACAAACTATAAAGCGCTTTGGAATTACGAGTACTGCATACAAATGGTTTGAAAACTACTTGTGTGACAGAACTCAAAGGACTATTTTCAACGATTTTACCTCAGATCCCATAAGGAACACTCTTGGTGTACCTCAGGGAAGTGTATTAGGGCCTATTTTGTTCATTATGTACATTAATGATATGAGAAGAGTCTTACGTTTTTGTGACATAAATCTTTTTGCTGATGACACAGTATTGTTCATTGCAGCTAAAAATCTCGAAGAAGCCATATTGCATTTAAACAAAGATTTGCGATCGCTGAGCGGATGGTTGAAATTCAAACAGCTAAAATTGAATACCAACAAAACAAAATTCATGATTATTTCGCGAAACCGTGTAAATGAAAATGTCTCAGTTGAAATTGATGGTGAGACAATCGATCGCGTGAGTGAAATCAAATATCTTGGCGTGATTATTGATGACAAGCTAAAGTTCAATGTTCACATTGATAATGTCATCACGAAAATTGCCAAGAAATATGGAATCCTCTGTCTTTTGAAAAAGGAGTTGAATACTTTCAGCAAGATTCATCTCTATAAATCAATCATCTCTCCTCATTTAGACTTTTGCACTTCCATTTTATTTTTGGCAAATAAAACACAAATATCGAGATTGCAGCGTTTGCAAAATAAAATAATGCGGTTGATTTTGAGATGCAATAGATACACTTCCTCGTCCTTGATGCTTGTCGCTTTGCAATGGCTATCGGTGAAGCAACGAATTGTTTTTCTGACAATGGTGTTCATTTTTAAAGTAGCTAATGGATTGCTGCCCCGATATTTGTGTGATCGAATTGTTAGAGGAAGTGACATCCATAGACATAACACAAGAAATGCGGGAGAAATTAGAACACCACATTTTTTAACTAGTGCTTCACAAAACTCATTGTTCTTTAAAGGAATAAATGAATACAATTCGATGCCTAGACACATCAGACGTACGGCGACGCTATCAGAATTCAAGAGACTATGCATTTCACACGTCAAAGCTGAATTTTAAGCAGTTATTTAATTTTTTTAATTTAGCTAAACTGTAATTGACGAAGTTCTTGTAACGGATGATCTCTGTGGACTCTGCTTATATAGCTTTTTAAAGGAATATGGTAGCACTGAAAAACTATTATGTTCGTCGTGGATTTTGTAATTACTGATGTAGTATAAAATAAAATAGAGTAGTCTACGAAGGTTTGAAAATCGCGCGCGATGATCAGATATGAAGGACTGAATTTAGAAATTTAATCATTTTAAATGGAGAATACCTTTATTATTTTATTTTGACATTATCAAGATACTCGTCAGAGTAATCGGAACGATTTTAGTTCTGCTGGTTGTTATTGGACATTGGTTTCCTAGCCGGTCTAGGATATTTTCGAGTTGGAAATATTCTCGACTTCCCTAGGTGGGGCTCTCTTATAAATCACATCGAAGTTGACAGTTGGACTTGTGCTTTGCTTGCTGATCACGGCAGGAATGGCCTCGTCGGGATTGTATCGACTTTGTGGATGATTACACTGGATGTTGGCTTAACTCAGATTCAATTAATGTCTTTTGGCTGACAGTTGCAAATAAATTGATACCGACAACGCTTTGTCGATGAATTACTTGATTTTTGACGAATATTTTCTCTATTTGAATCGCTGCAAAGCATTGGATCAATTGTGAAAAAAATTATATCTGTGATGCAAACCAGTTCGTTTTGTTTGCTTATCTGGTTTAATTGTTTTATAATAATTATCTTGTAGATAAATCGTCTTTCTCAAACCTTTGTAGGGGTAAGAGGTGGGACCATCATCATCATCATCGTCAAATTGATTAATCAAAAAGCTTGCCTATTTTAGTTTTCTGCTATTTTTTGCTACTATTCCATTAAAAAAATACATTTCGACATTATTGAAAAATTGAAAACAAAAATGGTAGTGACGGACTCCCCTCTAAATTTTGACATGTGTCAAGTGTTGCAGTTATCGAACGGCATTCGGAAGTCTCTTACGGACCGTCGTCGAGTTCGAACGCGCGTGCTGCACTATAGTATATATATATATACATTTTTTTTTTACTACTTAACTTTTTTTTTGTACCTCAACATTTTTTTTTCATCCAACCGACGACGTGGGGAACGCGCGCAAGCATTCAAAAGTAGTTTATTTGTTTTTACTTGATACGGTCATTTGTTAACGTCGCGAGTGCAATGAAGTGCGGTATCGTAAACTGTGCGCAAGGTGACAATCGCTACCTCTGGCGTTGTCACGGAATCTGTAACCGAACATTTCATGCTGTGTGCATAGGTGCACAAAGAAATCACGAGGAAATCCTGCGGACTTTTATGCTGCCGCTATGTCAGGACTGCCAGGAAAAGTTCGTGACCGACCTAAATCTAAAGGCTCTGACATCTCATCTCAGAAACATCTCAGAAAATATCGGAAAGACGCTGGAAGTAAACCATAAGCTGCTTTCAAATTATAAAAATCTCAGCGAGACTCATGATAACTTGCTGGAGCATATTGAAAAAAGCCTGAATGAAATTAAACTTACCATCACCAACGCCGCGAGTAGCAACAAAGCCAGTGCCGCAGAAATAAAAAACAAAATTTCAACACTTCTTGATACACATTCGGACACCTCAGCAGCTGTTGAAGCGATGGCTAAGTCAGCAGCAGCTACAAACTCAACGACAGGGTCAATAAACAAACTACTCGCTACAATTGAAACCGGTTCAGCGCAGTCTAATGCTGATTCTGCTCTTCGTGAAATTCTCGACGAGGTAAAATTTGTCTCTGGAGCTATTACCAGTCTCCAAATTAATCAAACTAGCGCATCACAACAACACAAGTCACTGCATGAAGAATTCAATCAAACTTTGGCAGCTAACAATAAAGCTACGAAGCCCATAATGGACCATTCCTCGCCAGGATGGCGATTTTTGGGCAATAAATGGCGCTGGATGCCAGACTGGTCGGAATATGATGCTAGACAACGGACTCGTAGGCTCCAAGAAAAGGCTGCCGAAAAATCTAGACGAAACAGGAAACGCAGGAGGCGACAATATATTGAATCGAAAAACTTCAACAGCAATCGAAACCATACCACCAACAGCAACAGTAACAAGACAACGAATAGTAACTATATCAACAACAACCACAAGTTCACACACACTTACCAAAACGACCAGATCCGTGTCAATGGATCGGATAAACAATTGCTGGCAACCGCCAAAGTTAAATTTGCCGGACCACCATCAACTATTGACCACCCTATAGCAGGCCTCACAGTTCCAAAATTCATCAACTTCCGGAAGGGTGAAACCATAAACCCTTACCGTTCAGACAACCAGAACCAACATAATATTGAATCACCACCAAACGAGAACACTACTTCGTCAGCAACATTAGAATCGCACCCAACATCGTGGTCGCTCGATCCCATGCGGCCTCCTGTTGTCAACCTAACACAACAATCAGCTGTTGGAGACGGGCGTTTTCTGAAGGCGCGTTTACGAGATCTAAAAATTATGCACCTTGTACGTCTTTACCTTGCGTACATGCATGACAAAGACTCAACGGTTTGCTACGACGGTATGACGAAAACCAGCATACAAACTTTGGCATCAGAGGGACTACCAGTAGCTGCGGAGGAGCTCAGGAAATTTTTCTTCGAGGTACATGAAGAATTCGGCGTACCGAAACAAGCGGCTTCCGAGGACCTTAATTCTCATAGTAGACACTTGAACAACCAGAGGATTCAATCCCTGCAACGCGCAAGGGAAAGTGCCGACAAATTTTATAGACCGATATTTCGGAAATAATGACTCCTTTCGATGAGAAAGAGGTAAATAATTCTCAGTCAATCGACCTACTTCCCAAAATTTCTTCACTGAAACAGAATGCGAATGAAATTTTGATTTATTGTCAAAATTTCAATCGCATGAGAAGCCCTGCAAAAATGAAGGAAATTTATAAAAATTTACTTAGCGCATCCTTTTCTATTATTCTGGCTACTGAAACCAGCTGGGATGAAAGTATAAAAAGTGAAGAAATTTTTGGTAGCGCCTATAATGTATTCAGAGATGATAGGAATTTTGTTGAGTCCCAAAAGAAGTCAGGCGGCGGAGTATTGATAGCTGTTTCGTCTAACTATAGTTCCGAAACTATCAAAACAACAAAAGTTAAGGAATTTGAGCATGTGTGGGTTAAATCCCACATAGCAGGTGAAATACACGTGTTTGCCTCAGTGTATTTTCCTCCTGACCAGGCTCACAAAACCAATTATGAAACCTTCTTCCAAATTACTGAACAAATTTTGTCACAACTTCCTCCCGAAGCTAAAATCCATATTTATGGAGACTTTAATCAACGCCATGCAGATTTCATGAAGGACTCAGAAAATGAATGTATTCTTCTTCCAGTCGTTGGGGACAATGAAACACTGCAACTTATTTTTGACAAAACCGCAAATTTCGGACTGAACCAAATCAACCACATCAAAAATCAACAGAACTGTTACATAGACTTTTTATTTACAAACATTTATTATGATTTCTGTGTGACTGAATCATTGAATCCTCTATGGGAATATGAGGCGTATCACACGGCAATCGAATACTCTTTATTTATACATGCGCACCAAAAACCCAACGACTATGAATACGAGGAAGTCTTTGAATATGGAAAGGCAAATTATGAAAATATTCGCAATAGATTAAACAATGTTAACTGGCAATTTATTCTCAGGAATAGAGGAAATGTTGACGTGGCGGTGGATACTTTTTATGAAATTTTATTTGATATAATTAAACAGGAAATACCTCTGAAGAAAAGGAGACGTACTGGAAATACAAAAAATCCTGTCTGGTATAATAATCATATCAAAAATTTGAAAAACCGTAAACAAAAAGCACATAAAATCTATAAAAGACACAACAGTAGTGAAAATTTAGCAATCTATTTGGATATATGTGATCAACTGAATCTTGCCATCCGTAATGCGTTTGATGAATATAATGCAAAAACTGAACTTGAAATAAAATCCTGTCCGAAGAACTTCTATAGTTACGTGAAAACTAAACTAAAATCTGACAATTTTCCCTCTATAATGCATCTTGACGAAAATGTCGGGGATAACTCGGAAAGGATTTGCAATCTTTTTGCGAAATTTTTCCAAGAAATCTATACAACGTTTTCTGAAGAGGATCGCGACCACGATTATTTTGCATTTTATCCAAACTTCTCGAGGGATATTAGTGTAAACCAAATTCATGTGCAGGATATTTTTCAGGCGTTGAATAGCTTAGATGCCTCTAAAGGTCCTGGACCTGACGGAATTCCGCCAGTATTTATGAAAAATCTTGCAACGGAACTTACAGCTCCATTGTTCTGGCTCTTCAACATGTCATTGGAATATGGATGCTTCCCATCAAAATGAAAAAGCTCGTTTCTAGTGCCTATTTTCAAATCAGGCCGGAAATCCGACATACGTAATTATCGTGGAATTACCCTAATTTCTTGCATTCCTAAACTATTCGAAGCAATTGTAAATGAAAAACTATTTTCCCAAATTACTTACTTGAATTTATAAATTATTCATTGAATGCAATGGATAATGGAAACCATGTAGAAGCTCTTTACACAGATTTCAGTAAGGCATTTGATCGCATAGACATACCAATGCTACTTTTCAAATTGCAAAAAATGGGACTTGAGCAAGAACTCCTGAAGTGGCTCGAATCATATTTAACCAATCGCCAACAAATAGTTAAATTTAACGGACAAAACTCAAATCCGATTCTAGTCACTTCTGGTGTCCCCCAAGGCTCTCATTTAGGACCTCTTCTTTTCATCTTGTACGTTAACGACATTTCCTTTATTCTCAAAAAACTAAAAGTGTTAATTTATGTCGACGATATGAAGCTCTTTTTGGATATAAGGAATGAAGAAGACATCAATGCATTCCAGAATGAAATATGCATATTCTACACATGGTGTAAAAAGCTTACTATAGTTAAATGTAAAAAAATGCAACCACATATCATTCTGTCGAAAAAGAACAACACCAAACATTACAATATCATTAGGAAACCAAACTGTAGCAAATTGTGAAAGAGTTAGGGACTTAGGAGTTGTCTTAGACTCCAAACTAACCTTCATTGACCATTACAACACAATAATCCACAAAGCTAATAACATGCTAGGATTTATAAAGCGCTTTTGTTACAACTTTCAGGATCCGTATACCATCAAAACATTATATATAGCCTATGTAAGATCGATACTGGAATACTGCAGCATTGTATGGTCACCCTATACAATCACACACGAAGAAAGAATAGAATCGGTACAAAAGCAATTTTTATTGTATGCTCTTCGTAAATTAGGTTAGACATCATTTCCTCTTCCATCATATGAAGCTCGTTGCATGCTCATAAACATACAATCATTGAAAGTGCGTCGTGAATTCGCAATAGTGTCATTTGTAAACGACATCGTTTCGCAGCGCATTGTTTCAGCTACACTTTTATCTAAGCTAAATTTCTACGCACCTCTTAGACAACTTCGAAATCGAAGCACGTTTGCCACCAATCATTACCGCACAAATTATGCAAAATTCGGACCCTTGAATCGTATGATGGCCACTTACAATCAATACTGCGAAACCATTGACTTTACAATGTCTCGGCATGAACTTAAACACTTTTTTAGCTCAATACGCAATCGCAACGCTTATTGAAAAAAATAGTTTGTAAGTAAACATTGTATTAGAATATTTGAATACTGTATATTGTCTACTTCTGATTGACGAAATAAATAAATTAAGATAACTGCAATGTAAACATGTTGCAGTTAGCGAACGACGACTGTAATTACTTACGAGGGGATGGGGGATTGTGGAAAAAGCCATTTTTCACGTTACATTTTATTCGAACGGGCCTAAAAAACAGAAAAAAATCCGGATATCCGGATAGTATATCTGGATATCCGACTATTCGATTATCCGTATCCGGATATCCGGACATTCGAATAGTATTCGTTTACACATCCACGATCCGAGCTTCGGATAACCGGATCACGAATATATCCGGTTAAAAGTCCCAGCACTAGTTTTAAGACATACCCTACCGTCAAGAAATCATGACACAGGGAGGCCAGGTCATTTTTCAAATAATTTCACACTCCACAAAACAATGTCTTTATTCATAGGAAATCTGTAAACACGGTCCCCGTTGAAAGTTTACAAAAATTCCTGTGACACATTAAATCGAGTGCGGTTAATCAACCGACTATTAGCCTTCCACTTATTCACACGCGCTCAAATGTTTTCAATATTAGGACATGTCTTCACATCTGGCATCCCTGTCATGCCACGTAAACCAGGGTTATATCACACACATAAGACATACGTAACACTCAGGAAGAAATCTTTCAAAAAAGTTGGTACAAAATGAACTACTCGAATGGTACCACACCCTGAATAAAATCACTGTTTAAGTTGTTTTCGAAGGCAGTGTACCTGCGCAGCCCTGCATTTGTCTCGTTCCTACTCGAAAAATGCTGCATTGATTTTGTAAATAACTTTTTGACAGTTCCTTATGGGATTTTCTATGGGGCTCGATAAGGCCGAGAAAAAAAATTCATTTGGTTCATTATTCATTTAGCAGTTTGACAGGGCGAGGTACGGAGTACTATGGGGCAACCAGAGCCGGATTTAAGGGGGGGGCCCAGGGGGCCCGGGCCCCGGGCCCCCACATTTTTGGGGCCCCCACAAAACGAGAAAAAGTTCTTTTCTCTACGAAAAATGAGATTCAATCAAAAGTTCAATTTACAGTAAGAAAATTTGAACAGACCATTTCAATCTGAAACATTCCTTCAGTGTTATTTTTTCGCGAGCGCCAATATCACAACCACATCCATAAGATTTCACCTTCGATTCTCTTGGAATGACACACATTAACACACCATTTGAAGCGAACCAGCGCGCATGGGAAATCAAGCAGGAAAGAAGATAATCCACAAGTTTTTTTAATACATTGCTGTTGATTCCGAAAATAATTTTACCTGTCCGAATCAGGGATACTAGATTTGCATTGCAAAATGCAGATTTTCAGAGTCCGTGTGCAGATTTTATTGACCTGCAGAAGTGTGTAGGGGTAAACAGGGTAAGACCGCCCTGCGGGGTAAGACCGCCCACTGTAGTTTACTACTAACTTATAAAATAATTGAAAAATTTCTTCAATGTGTCTATCACAGTATAATTACATAACATTTTGCACGTTTTTCTGTTTTGATAGTGCGCGAACGGTCGCAGAAATAATCAAAAACAACCTTTCAGCTGGCAACCAGTCAATGCGCTATTGTTTTGCGGCAACGGGACTTAAGGTTTTTCAGTCTAAAAATCTATTGTTTTGTTCGTGAACATACGTTCAATCGCTTGCCTGAATCTATCTTCTTTCGGGAATATCGAAGGCCGTGAGTAATTTTGTAATTTTGACTACTTTTTCGGTCAAATATGAAAATTTTCCACTGGGGGTAAAGTCGCCCACTATACAAGGGGTAAAACCGCCACGTATCCAACTGCTTGTTGTTTTACTTCAAGACCCAAATGCCTCGACACTACAAAGGGAATATTTACAGGATCAGTAAAGCAACTTCAAGCCACATAAGACATCGATGTTACTCGACCATTTTCGATTTGGTTGAAGCTTTTCTAGTAATATATTTTAACAAGACTTATTTTTGAAAAAAGTAAACCTGTGTGAAAATAGTGTTAATGAACCAAAATAATTTTAGAGCCATGACGGTTTGTTTGATTGGTATGACGTCTCCGGCAGAATTGAAAATAGTAGTTTTTTACTTCCGAAAAAAATACACACTCTAAAAAATTTAAAGAAAAGATATAAAAATAGAATTAAAAATATTTTTTTTTCACATTTATTTGAAAAAATATGTTTTTGCCTGTAAAATCTACAAAAGGAAAGCTAAAATTTTATGGTTGTTGGATCATGGAGTAAAAGAAATATTAATAGCTAAATTTTTGTGAAGAATTTTTTTTTTTGGACGGTTTGTTTGGTGTATAGAGTCGTTGATAATTTTGTTCTTCAAAAAAAACATAGAAAATTGAAAATATAAATGAACGAAAGAATAATTATTAGTATTTTTCTATACATAATAAGTCATCAAAAGAATCATACAGACAGGTTTAATGAGTTTTAATTTTTAGCTTAAAGATAGGTATATTATGAATTCAATATCTTGAAAACCCCCAATTCTGAAAAATCTATTTATTTTGAAAACCAAAAAAGTTACCTAAACATTGATCTGAACTTGAATAATCAGAAAATAAAATAAGTTGAAACTTAGAAGTTTTTTTTTTCAGATTTTTCACAGTGTATATTTTATTTAAAAAGAAAAAAAAAAAAAGTCGCGCAGTCTTTCTCAAATTGTGTGCAAATTTTTGCTTGCGGATCGCATTTTTTCCGAATTGCGGTAGGTTTTTATTTTTCAGATATCAAGAAAAAAATTCAGGATTTCGAGCAGTTGCATACATTTATTTATTTGAGCCTAATGATCTCGAACGCAACTGGAGAAAGGTCTTTATCGAAGATGAAACTGATTGAAAATAGGTTGCGTACGACTATGAAGAGTGAAAGGCTGTCAAACTTAGCATTGTTAAGTTGAGAGTACAATATTCTGAAGGAGCTGAATGTTGATTATTCAATCAATAAGTTCTCTGCAAAAAAAAAAACTCGCAAGAAAAAATTCTAGCAAATTTTTGGTAACTTTTCAATGAGGAATAAGTGTTTTTAACTCGTACGATAAAAAAACGGGTTTGTTTTATTCTGGGGCCCCCACTGTAAACTGGGCCCCGGGCCCCCACAATCGTAAATCCGGCTCTGGGGGCAACGTGTACCAGAAAAAACGCAAGTGTTACGTATGTCTTATGTATGTGGTTATATTTTCCACAAGCCAGCAGCAGAGATGTCACTTTGCTTACTATCAGGGTTACATTTCCCAAAAGCCAGCCAAAGTATTTGGAAGTCAAAAGGTATGAACGACCGTACAGTATTTCACTAACACCAATGAAATAGTTTCGCAAAGCCATTCAATTTTCTATGGAAACTATTTTTTGCTCCCTTTACAATACATACATCATGACCCTATAATCACATACATAAGACATACGTAACACTCAGGAAGAAATTTTCCAAAAAAGTTGGTACAAAATGTACTCGAAAGTACCAACCTCTGTAAAAAAAAACCTCTGTTTGAGTAGTTTATGGAGGTTGTGTACCTGCGCAGCCCTGCATTTGTCTCGTTCCCAGTCGGAAAATGCAGCATTGATTTTGTAAACAACTTTTTGACAGTTTCGTAAGGGATTTTGTTGAGGGCTCGAAGAAGCCGCTATGAAGAAAATTCATTCCGTTCATTTTCGTCGAGCAGTTCATACTGGTGTTGGTACCGGGTGATGTGGGGCAAAGAGTACCAAAAAAAATCGCCAATGTTACGTATGTCTAAGTATGTGCTATAATCATACCACAGACAAACAGACGTACCACTGCATACAAAATTCTAAGAAAATTGTGGTTCCGACTAACTTGTGCGACACCTACTGGACATATTCCGCAAAAGATAATCTTTCAGCTTTTCTGCTGATTTTGGCAGCACGGTGCTCGAATACTGTCAACTAAGCTCAAACAAAAAGGCACATCAGCACCACCACCATTGCGGAGGGAATATTCCGCATAACTGAAACTCATTTGAAATGACCGTTATTTTGATACACGGAAATAAATCTCGTGGTACGTCTGTTTGTCTGTGATCATACCTTCTAACTTCAAAATACTTTGAAAGCCAGCAACAGCGATGTCACTCTGTGCACTACTTGCCAGTTAGTGAAATTTAGAACAAATATAATTTTTCAATTCTAAAATCAAAAATATCTCGCAGAGATCTAAGACAAATTGCGTAATGCATACGGAAAGGTCGGTTATCGATTAGTATAAGAAAAAGCAGGCGTTTTTTTCAAATTAAAACCCCCTATTGAGTTGTTTAGCTATATCAGTTTTTTTCTATCATCTAAAAGAGCTGCACTTTTCATGCAAAACATGATTTTCAAAAAAAATTCTATCGTTGTCCTTCAATTTTTAAATCACGAATTAAAACTGTTCGAAATCTGCTCGAAATGTCTACAATGACAGTGCGCCCACATACATAAGACATACGTAACACTGGCGTTTTTTCCTGGTACACGTTGCCCCATAGTACTCCGTACCTCGCCCTGTCAAACTGCTCGATAAATAATGAACAAAATGAATTTTCTTTTTCTCGGCCTTATCGAGCCCCAAAGAAAATCCCATAAGGAACTGTCAAAAAGTTATTTACAAAATCAATGCAGCATTTTTCGAGTAGGAACGAGACAAATGCAGGGCTGCGCAGGTACACTGCCTTCAAAAACAACTCAAACAGAGGTTTTTTTACAGAGGTTGGTACTTTCCGAGTAGTTTATTTTGTACCAACTTTTTTGGATGATTTCGTCCTGAGTGTTACGTATGTCTTATGTATGTGGTTCGCCCATATACCAACCACATACTTAGACATACGTAACACTGGCGATTTTTTGTACTCTTTGCCCAAATCACCCGGTACCAACACAAGTTTGAACTGCTCTACGAAAATGAACGGAATGAATTTTCTTCATCGTGGCTCTACTGGAGCCCATAACAAAATACCTTAAGAAACTGTCAAGGAGTTGTTTTTGTAAACAATGCTGCATTTTTCGAGTAGGAACGAGACAAATGCAGGGCTGCGCAGGTACACAACCTCCATAAACTACTCAAACAGAAGTTTTTTTACAGAGGTTGGTACTTTCGAGTAGTTCATTTTGTACCAACTTTTTTGGAAGATTTCTTCCTGAGTGTTACGTATGCCTTATGTATGTGTACAAACTATCATTGTAGCGATTTGGAGCGATTTTTATTTTGCATTTAAAAATGATATAAAATTTTAAAAAATCACGTTTTGCTCAGAAAATTACACTCTTTTAGTTTATATATAAAAATCAGAAATCCGTGAATAGCTAAACAACCCAATTGTCAATTTATGTGTGAAAACAAATACAAAAATATTCCCTTCCTTCACTTTCGCAAGTTAAAACCGAACCAATATCAACAGAGTCGTCAGGGCCAATACCCTCAATAAACCGAAGGCTGTGCCTTCATTCGAAGTTGATAGTTGAAAGTATAAACACCTCTTTTATATACAAGTAAATTCGAGGAATCCACCAGATTGCGGCTGATAGAGCTTTTGGAACTTGGGATACTATATTGGACTAACGAAATCTTCTTGGCTTAAAGACTGCGCCATACTGGCTTTGGACCGGTTTAGTTTAGGTGAGTCAAAGTGCTTTCGGGGTCAGAGCCCCTGAGTTAACGAGAACGACAGTGGTTTTCTCGCTAAGGCGCGAATTTGATACTTAATACCCTCACGGTTTTTGAGATGAACTTTATTATTCCCCAGGACTTCCATCGTCAAAATCAGTTGAACGAGTCGAAAGAAAAACTTAGTCAACATTGCGCTTTGAGAAGAGATCTGGCACTTCTGACATGTGAAACCTAGTTGCCAAATTGGCGGTTTTTCATCGCTTATCTCTCTCTCTCTCTCTCTCTCTCTCTCTCTCTCCGAGTATCTCTAGTTTACATCAGAGTCTATGTATATATAGCGAGAGAATGTGCTATGAGTTATAACATCGAGTACAACATAGAAACGTCAAATCTAATGTTTTCGCTTTTCTATGTTTTCTTCCTGGCTTTGCTATTGATACAAATTTCTCGTCGTTCCTTTTATTTTCGAACGGAAAGCTCATATATAAATTATAAAGAGTTTTTTACTCAGATTACATTATTTTTTTTGGGTAATAACCAGATCCACTGTGTCAACTTAAGAAGCGCAGGGGCTAAGCCCCAACCGAAACAGCAAATTAATGAAAACAATCCGACCGAAATTGACGTTTCTGTATCAGGTTTGACGTATTCGTATCAGGTTTGACGTATTCGTATCAGGTTTGATGTTTTCGTATCTTCAATGTTATACCACATACATAAGACATACGTAACACTCAGGAAGAAATCTTCCAAAAAAGTTGGTACAAAATGAACTACTCGAAAGTACCAACCTCTGTAAAATAAAAACCTTTGTTTGAGTTGTTTTTGAAGGCAGTGTACCTGCGCAGCCCTGCATTTGTCTCGTTCCTACTCGAAAAATGCAGCATTGATTTTGTAAATAACAATTTGACAGTTCCTTATGGGATTTTCTTTGGGGCTTGATAAGGCCGAGAAAAAGAAAATTCATTTCGTTCATTATTTATCGAGTAGTTTGACAGGGCGAGTACTATGGGGCAACGTGTACCAGAAAAAAACGCCAGTGTTACGTATGTCTTATGTATGTGGTTATACTCTGTCGGATGTACAGCGAGGGATAGGAAAAGGCATTCCCTCGGTTATCGTTTCGGCAACACAGTTTTTGTGCCGTTTGTTGCCAAAAACTAGTTCTGTTTTCCACCATGCATAAGCGAATATCATTTTTTGAAATTCTTCACAAGGTACACAGTTTTGAAAGATTACACCGGTGATGTTTTGTTAAATTTAAGTGAACCAGTGTACAGGTTTAATGTTGGATTAAAATGTGTGAGTAAAACTTCGGAGAAACACATGTTCTTTATTACGCTCAATTACAACACTTTTCATCCACTCCTAACATTATCACCTTGTTTATTTACATTGTTCGATTGGTACCCTCGTTTGACACTGATTTGGTTCCTTTGGTTCCATCTTTGCGGGACTCTTATTATAAACATAGACTCTGGTTTACATGGCGCATGGGACCTTTTTACATGTTTGGCTAGAAATGAGCACGGTCACACTAATATTTGTATTAATTTTCATAAGCGTGTAGTTCCAAATAGCTGTCAACAGACGAAGCATAAGTAAAAAAAGATTAATCAACGTTTTCATTAAATACAGTTGAATATTTTTTACCGAAAGTCATTTTTAATCAATAAGTTTATCCAAAAAATTTTGGTTATTATCAAGCTATGGGTAGTCTCGAGGAAGCATGTATTACTGGGTTTTTATGTAGACTGTGCTCGCAAATTCATCGGTCAGTAATTTTTATTTACGGAGCTGAAGGAAATGAACATGAATTGGAACAAAAAATCAACAACTATCTTCCAGTTAAAGTAAGTAAAACACGTTTGGGTATAATTCCATGGATATTTCAATCCATAGAATTCATTTTTTGTTGAATAATAAAATGTGAATGTAGCGACAGAATAACGTTATATGTATGCTATTTTTATTTACAGATAGCTCCAACTGATCCGCTGCCCAAAACAGTTTGCGAAATATGCATGAATAAAGTCATTGAACATCATGGCATGATGAAAAAAATTTTGGAAACACAGAAAAAGTTTACAAGAATGCGGGAAGAAGAGATGCTTTTACGGCAACAGTTGAATAGGAACAATTCATCTCAACCTAACAGTCACCAAAATACTACACTTAGTACTTCTAGCAATAGCAGCAGACATTCAAACAATTCATCCGCCTCAATACAGCTAACAACAGCGGCTACTAGTAGTAGAACAGGATCTTCACCTGCGGTAAGCCCCATTTTAAACCATAGGATTACTAGATACGCACTACGCATCCACCGCCAACTGAACAATAATGCAGATGACTATACATACCATAACGAGAGCAGCTCATCATCAACAGATGATGAAAGTGACAGCGGCAGTGCTGTTGAAAACTGAACTTGATTCTACAAATAAAAATATGCATTCAAGTGTTAGTTTGAACAAAAAAAAAATATAATGCTAGTGCGAATAGTATGAAGGACTGTATTTTTATTCGGTGAATAAATTACTCATAACAGCGTTTAATCAAACTAGCTCACAAACTCCGTGAGAGGTAATATAATTTACATTGCAATTGATACTTTTAGGTCAATAAAAGATGGTCAAAAATACTTGAATACTCATTGCTGTACATGAAATTTTAATCGGGTTCACTGTAATTAGATATATTAGGGGTCTTCACTTCGAGTACAAATACCCAGGCGTTAACTGTGTATTTTCCATTACTCGTCAATAGACCATTTTACGAACTGACAGGTGTCACGGATCCTGCTGGTATTGATGCTGCTTTTACGTGCGTTATGTCAGAGGTTCCGAGCTTTCTGTCAAAATTTCATCCATGAATTGAGTTCAAAAACGTCTCGTAAAATGGTCTATGGAGGCTAGTAATATTACGGCTTTGTCTTTGTATACGAACTCGACATGAATACCCATATTGATATGCGCTAAGTCAGTTTGATTATCAATGTCCAATTTTACCCCACAATAAAAACAGCTCTCATAAATTGTTGTAAATAATTTGATAACCTTGGTTTGCAAAACCTCTAAATAATGAATTTGTTGAATTGTTTCAGTCCAGACTTTTAAAGCGGAACTTTTTAAAAAGTTTATTAGCATTTAGCTTTGCTGGTACAAACGGAAATGCATGGATTGTCTGAGCTCTTAAAGAACATCATGTTGGCCACACTTAAAATAAAACACCGAATTCGATAAAATTTTACCGGAATCTCAACAGCTGAACATTCGGCGAAATCTTTGGTGTATCCGAAAATTACCGAACAACTTGTGAAACCTCCAACCAAGTAGTCGGTAATTTTCACAGCTTTTTGGTAATGTTAACATAGTAATGTTAACATTGGAATTCCAAACTGAGCAGCCTGTAAAATTTACCGAAACAAACTGTAAAAATGTACAAGAAAGAAGAAAAATACCGAACGCACCTGTAGAAAATACCGGTGGCAGAAAAAGTAGGAGGGTGGTATTCAAGACACGACTGCATAGTTGACGTAGGACTACAATAGTTTTATATTTCCTTTTGAGGCTCTGTTTGATTTGAGCTCGTTTTACTTTTGGCACGGTTCGATTTTGGCACACATGTGCCAAAAACGAGCGATTGTGTTTAATCACATTTTTTTTAATTTTCTTGATTTTTTTAACCAATTTAAGCTCAACTTCCTCCAAAAGAAAGGTATTTCGGGTCTTTATGTTGCCGAAGTGGATGGAATCGTTATAACGGTTCCTGAGAAATGACCGGAACATGTTCCGGTAATATAATGATCATGATCTAAGCCATCCATGCCTCTAATTACTCGGAAGGTAATATCAGTATCTAGGTCGTCAGCCTGATTTCATCAAGCGACACCTCAAACGACATGGAACTAAAACTAGTTTATTGGTGGCCATATCTACTGTTAATGTCGTCTTTGGCCGTTTAAAAAGTAAAAAAGTCATGAAAAGATAACCGATCATCTTCAGCATGGTTCGATTTTGGCAAGAGAAAAAATTCTGGCGTGTTTCCAAAATCGAACGAGGTCTGTATTTTTATTATTAATTTGCAGCACTCTATTTTGAAAGAAAAAATATTCTCTTTAATATTGATGAATACCTTTCATTATAATACAGTAAAATTTCTTCAATACGCGGAAAGGCAAATTGAGTATGACTTAATAAAAATTAAACTTCCTTCCTTGCCTCCCCAGCTGGTCTCGAAGTACAATGCTGGCCTAACAAGCCAGTCGTCGTAGGTTCGAGTCTTGACTCGGGAGAGACTGTTAGTGTCAATAGGATCGTAGCGCTAGCCCCGCAATTGTCATGTATGTATACTTAACGATTGGCTGCGAAGTCTGTGTATAGTAAACAGGTCAAGTTCCGAATCGGATTGTAGCACCCAGGCTTTGTTTTTTATGTTTGTTATCTTCAAAAATGAACCAGGCTATAATGATAAACAACATTTGCCTCAGCAATTAATGTTTAGTAAAGCGGGCAATGTATGCAGTTTGCGAGGATGCGAAAATGAACGGGAATAGAAGGTGTGACTTTTAGGCTTAGAAAAAATTTTCCCTCGTCCAGAAATTTTTTCTAAGCCTAAAAGTCACACCTTCTATTCCCGTTCATTTTCGCATCCTCGCAAACTGCATACATTGCCCGCTTTACTAAACTTAAAATGTAAGTCATATGACAAAAAATGAAATTAGTTCGTAAATTAATGTCTGCATAGTGTTGTTCAATTACAAGTAAGGTTATGGCAAGTAATATTATCTTGAAGATGCTAATGTAAAAAAAAAATAATTGAAAAATACAAATACAAATGTGGGAACGCTAATATCAAGATGAAATAAATTTGGGTTTCCTCTATACCGTCACCGCGGGATGCAACTAGGATTATCATATTGAACTAAATTCATTCAGCTAGCAAAATATAATCATCAGTACAGCTCGATTACCTTTTCAAAGATTTGTACGGAGCATTTTGGTTCTCTATTGTCTTTTTAATACTCTATATTTAGTTATTTCAATAAATCTAAGAAAAACAGAGTGAAGAGTTTAAAAATAAACAACGCATTTTATCTGTACAATGTACAAAATGTATATACCCTGCTATCCCGACACGTACAGAAATTTGTTGTCCCCGGTGGCGCAGCGTATTTTGCAGCACCCGAATAATCATATTAAATACTGATATTTGCTACTATACGAAACAAGAACACGAAGAAGACAATTCAAACGACAATTCGATTGTGTTCCAGATCGCGAAACGACACCTACGCGTTAACCCAACACGCCTCACTGTGAGTCGATAACAGCAATGTAGTCTTTTGGCTTGGCTGAACACCAATGAATATCAAGTTCTTCTGCACTGATAGATGACAAGTGCCCAGAGCTCTATTCATACATTGCTCGGTGCAGTACTGGTGCCTGTGCCAGCATGTTTTCCTTTAAGACATCAGTTTTAATAACATTTCAACAGCAGAACGTAAAACTGTCTGATAGTGGAGGTGGTTACGAACTTTCCGAAAAAGCTTCACCTTCAAGACATCAAAATATTCTAGGCTCATAAAGACAAACATCAGTTGACCTATTAGGACGAGGAGATTCTGTCAAATTATTTTTTTGCACTGCTATGCAAGACATCTCAGTAGGCAATTGGTGTTTACTCATGAAGTCTGTGCCAGGCGTGCTTGCATGTGATTGGTACATTGTTCGTGAAAATTCGACCTTGAAACTTTTATGAAATTTTTACTGTTTAACAATGAAGTGATAATGATAACTGAAGAATCACAAAATTGTTCATCATTTTATCAATCCAATGACATATTTATTATTGTGATCCGTCCTGTGGTTACATCAGTATTACCCTTTGAAATCTTTCATTCCAACGTCACACCTTGGTTTTAGTTTTCCGCAGAATGTATCTCAATATATTGCTGTTAGACGTAGTCCTACGTCAAAAGTAACTTATGAATGAGCCTGCCGGTACCGTCTAAATTAAAGCCAAATTAAGTAGATTACTCACGAAAAATGTCGACGACTCGTTCATCCTGTTTCAGCAATTTATCATAAATACTTTCCATATTATAAATATCTTATATTTACACACAATAACAATTAAAACAAATTAGCAGCAGCAATAGAAAATATTCGCGTCTTGCACGGTAGCATGTATGAAAAAATGGCCGCCAAATTCACAATTTGACATTTTTACAGACTTTTCAGTGAAAAGTTCTACAGATTTCGGTGAATGTAAAATTAAGCAAATATTTCGGTAGAAATTGTCAAAATTTTTGTACAACTTACACACTCGGATTTTATTGTCGAGAACACAACAGCTGATAAAATCAGCAAAATGTTCTACAAGTTTTCAATAACTTCGGCAAACGAAATGTCGATACTTGCTGGTTCACGGTAGATCGGTATATTTGCTGAATGTTCGTCGAAATATATTGCTGAAATTTGTTGAAAACTTCGCCGAGCTCGATCAGCTGTTGGGAAGATTGCCGAGATAAATTAAGTGTGTACAGATTTTACAGAACAGTCGTTCATTTGATTTTTTTTTTGCAGGAATACCGGTATTATTACACTTCACCGATGCATTGTTGCAAAAAAAATTGCCGAACGACTTATTTTTTATTGAGTGTGGGTGTTCTATAGAGTCAACGATACAATTTATTGCGACTCGCAAAAATAAATCACCATATATATTCGCCTACCACCTTCCAGTTGGTCTCGAGGTACGATGCTGGCCCAACAAGCCAATTGACGCATGTTCGAATCTCGGCTAGGAGTGACCATTAGAGTCCTTACACGGTAAGAGTCGAAAACCCATTAATGGGTACTTTTTCAACCATTTCGCCAAAAAGTGAGCCAACCCATTTAGTGGGTAAACTCGATTTACCCATTAACGGGTATACCGATTAAACGTCAAAAGCTGGGTACAATTTCACTCATTTTGAGAAATGAATTTTCTCAAGGAAATGGGTGAAATTTTACTCATTATTAAACAAACGGAAATTTTGTGAAATTTTTGTCAAAAAAATAAAAAGAAGTGAAAGTGAAATCAATTATTTTTAATTATTTGCAAAAATGAATCTTATTTATGAATACAGGAGTATTTCACCTGCTATCATCAATTGTCAGAATCGCTATTCTCTGCAACAAAGCCAATACCATACGGATAGTGAACATTCTTGAACTAATATAAAAAAATCTCACATTGTAAAATTTAATACTTGATATAACATACTCTTTACCTTGCAACTTCTTAAAAGACGCAGTATCAAATCTCTTTTAAAGTCCTTCCATGGCAATTGTTGACAAGTAATAAACAAAACAGATCGTAGAAGTAACGCGTGCGAACAAATCGACAGTAGTATCGAAGTATTTTTTCACCCATTAATGGGTAAACAAATGACCCATTTTTTTTCTAAGAACATGTCTTTCTAATGCGTACAATTTTACCCATTTCACATTTTTAAATTTACCCATTTTTTTGACAGCCGCATATGAGAGAAAAAAATGGGTACAACAATACCCATTAATGGGTTTTCGACTCTTACCGTGTAGGATCGTGGCGCCTAACCCCGCAATTGTCCTGTACACTAATGGTTGGCTGCGAAGTCTGTATCGAATAAACAAAAGGTTAAATTCCAGAAGAAAAACTACAAGGTATACAGCCCTAGGGTTGTATGAAATGGTGACGTGGGACTAAATACTGTAATTAGGGGATTTTTTGTTACAAAATATACAGAGTCTGCAGACAGAATCAATGTGTTTGCTCAGCGGCTGTACGTATTTTTATTTTCAGCCTCCTCTGGAAATCAATTTTTGTAATATATATTCAACAACACTCGAAAAATATCGTTTATATTTGGCGATATTATGCCTGTAGTATTTTTTGTGTGTGCAAACAACATGTATTTGACAAGGCACAAGCATATCGTGCTTGTTGAAGAAGCACCAAGAATTTCTCGTAATTTGACGCACGCAGTCAAAATTAACTCTATATCCTCAAAAACCAAATCCAATATTACTTATTTAACTCTGATTAAATCAAATCTATAATATAGATCTTACTTTCAAAATAATAAGGAAGCCCTCACAAAGGTTCATTAATTGGCAAACATAAAAAGATATTTTAAACAAAATTTTTAATAAGTTCCAGCAAAAATCTTAGCAATCAACAATTCCATTTTTGTTTTTTGCTTGACAATCCTTTTCATTTGCCTACAACTATATTCGCTGTATGACGAAGACAGCTGATATACGTTCGTTATGGTAAAGCTTAGAATAATAATACAGGTCGGACTCGATTATATACAGTCTCCGAAAAATTTTCACTGTATATAATCGGATTCTGTATATAATCGAATCAGAAAATAAATTTTTTTTTTCTTTATTTTGCATAAATATTTTGTTGTTTTTGAATAAATAAGTAGGATTTTTGTGACTAACCCCCTTAAAGTCGCAAAAAACCTTGCTTACAAAAATATATGTATATATAATCGAATCAGAAAAAAAATTTTTTTTTGTTTATTTTGCATACAACTTTTGTTGTTTTTAAATAAATAAGTAGAATTTTTTTGACTAACCCCCTTAAAGTCGCAAAAAACCTTTCTTACAAAAATATATGTATTTATAATCGAATCAGAAAAAAAAATTTTTTTGTTTATATTGCATACATCTTTTGTTGTTTTTTTTTTTAAATAAATAAGTAGAATTTTTTTGACTAACCCCCTTAAAGTCGCAAAAAACCTTTCCTACAAAAATATATGTATATATAATCGAATCAGAAATTTTTTTTTGTTTATATTGCATACATCTTTTGTTGTTTTTTTTTTAAATAAATAAGTAGAATTTTTTTGACTAACCCCCTTAAAGTCGCAAAAAACCTTTCCTACAAAAATATATGTATTCATAATCGAATCAGAAAAAATTTTTTTTTGTTTATATTGCATACATCATTTTTTGTTTTCAAATAAATAAGTAGAATTTTTTTGACTAACTCCCTTAAAGTCGCAAAAAACCTTTCTTACAAAAATTGATGTATGTATAGATTTCATAGTTACTCTTTATATTATTGCAGTCAGCCATGGCAAAAACACTACACCGTGCTGCACGGGTGCCACTTTTGCATAGAAACACTACACGGCGTGTACGGTCGTTCTTACACATCACGCAGTGCAAGTTGCAATACACGCCGTGTAGTGTTTTAAATATTTTCTCCGTAGCAGTGCGTGCTTCAAACGAAAGCCACCATTAAAATTATCATAACAGTATTTTATCGAAACAGTACTTGAAACTATATATTTTCGTCATTTTATTTCAATCCCCTCTTCATCCAATATTATTCATAGACTTGACTTGCGTATTGGGTAGATAGAAGGTTAGCTAAAAACATTGCCTTTAATTTATTTAAATTTTTGCTCACCAGTATTGATTTCAACTTCATAAAAATAAGTATTTGAAAAGAGTCAATCTCTATCATCTCAACCTTAACATTGAAATAATAATATTAGGGTCCATTCAAATTTAACGTGACATAAATATTGGACTTCCGGAAAACCCTCACCACTTTGTCTAGCATGTTTCTAATACTCAGCACACCAGGTATAAAAAATTTCCTCAGCCCCGCTTGCGTTATGTAACATTTGAACGGACTTTTATGAATCAATAAGGAAGCGCTTACTCATAACGTAACGCAAGAATAATTATTGCTGATCTCCTTTTCCCCTTTGCCGTGCTTTTTATTTTAATTTTCCGTATGGGTTGCAACACTTTGCCAACCCAACGCTCTTTCCCGTTTCCTGAGCGTTACATAATTCGTAAACGTTCCCTCGCGATATTTCTGTTTTAGATCAGCTTTACTTTACTTGAAACAGTATGGCTCAAAAACCAACGTTTTTGGTCAAAAAATGTTGCGTTACGTCATATTGGACTTAATGGAACGTCCATTAATTACGTACCGCAAATAAAAACTATTAACCCTCTTTCCTCTAGGTAACGCTCTTTGTATAGGTCTTCAAAATTTTTAGTATTGATTGCGACGTTTCGTCAGATCTCTACCTCCCCCAAGCGTTACGTATTTTTGGACGATACCTATACGACATTGCTGCTTTAGGTAAGTTATATTTAAAATTGAAAAAAAAAATTTTTTTATGATTCGATTATATACAATTTTGTATATAATCGAATCATATATAATCGAGTCAATATATAATGGAGTCTGTATATAATCGAGTCCGACCTGTATATCATCTAACAATTTTGAAATGTAAAAATAGATTCTGAATGAATCTTAGTAAATAAACAAAAAATTCACAAGCATTCGCTGGCTCTTACGCTTCTATAAATGTATATCTTTAGGAATTTACTCTTTTGATACTATCCGGTCTCGATTATTTAGTGAATATCGAAGATAAAATTAAATATATATCCTTTGCAAAATTTACAATTCTTGTTGAGTAATTTATGGTAATCATATTTATGAGATACACTTTCAATCACCATCAACAGCAGCATTGCAATTTTTCCGCGATTACACACGAATAGAAATGTACGCACAAAAGTGTACCACTGCAATACGAATAGTACCGCTGCAGTACGAATAGAAGTGCACCGCTGAAATGTACGAATAGAAGAGCACCGCTGCAATCATAGACGACGAGAGACCTGCGGTTCTTTACTCCACTGGTACTGTTGCTTTTACCGGCATGTTTTCTTTCAAGACATCAGTTTTTATTAGGTTCTTCAGAACCTAACACGCAGGTTTAGAAATTGTTCAAGGATGGGTGTTGTTTCAAACTTTTCGGAAAACTTTTACCTTCGAGACATCATATTAGTCTAAGCTCATAGGAGCAAAAATAAATTGACCTATTGGGACGGGGAGACTCTGTCAATTTTTTTCGATATTGATACAGTGAATACCATTGGGAATGGTTGGTGTCCATTCACGTCGTCTGTGCTAGGAATGCTCGCATGTAATTGGTTCATTACTCGCGTAAATTTGTCATTGAAACTTTTTATCAATTTTACCGCTTAGCAATGAAATTAGAGTGATAACTAGCATATTACAAAATTGTTATACATTTTATCTATCCAACAACATATTGGTTATTGTTATCCATCATGTGGTTATGCTGTTATTAACGTTTGAAATCTGACGCAACATTTGCTAGTTTCATTTCCAATTTTACAGAATGCATCCCAGTATAGTAAACAAAGACGTAGTCCCACGTCAATATAGCACCTGGGCTTTGCTTTGCTTTTTATATCACAGAAAAAATATTCGTCTAGTATAAGAAAGTATAGGGCAATCCACCTTCCACTTATAGAGAAAAATTGTCATTTCAGCTCAACATACCTGAAACACGCTTCTAGAATAAAGAAATTCTAAATTCAGTTTAAGCTGTCTAAAACACCTTTGAAGGCAACAAAACGCAAAAAAAAGCTATCATTAATTTCCCACAAAATGATTTGAAAGGCCGAATTTGAAGAAAAATTCCAAATTCACCTCAAAAAAAAGTTGAAAAGTCGAGAGAAAATAGTTTTATATGATCCTACCTTAGAAAGGCTTCTAAAAGAAAGGAAACTTCTTGTTTGAACTGAAAAAAAGTCGAAAAGAGCATAAATTTAGCATCAAATTCCCACAAAATACGCATCCAAGAAATACGAAATAACAAAGTAGAAGCTAGTGATGGGAAATATCGAGCAAAATAGTTAACGATAACATCGATAGTTCTCAATGTCTTATCGATATTATCGATATATTATCTATAATTTTTGCAGGGGGCGCGAGGTCGCAGAGCAAGGATAACCCGGTCAGCGTTCTTACGTAACATTATATAGATTGTTACGTTACAGTGTTACGATGTTATGTTAGTTTAACGTTAGCTGAAAGTAAGTGGAAGGTTTCTATTTCCCACTTTTTTACATAATATTGTTATGTTATGTTATGTAACGTTATGTAACATTATTATTTTTGTTACGTAACAATACTTATATTGATGTTATGTAACGACATTAATGGAGCTGTTATGTAATTTTGAAGATTATTTCCTGCTTTTAATGTAACATTATTATTATATATATATATATATATATATATATATATATATATATATATATATATATATATATATATATATATATATATATATATATATATATATATATATATATATATATATATATATATATATATATATATATATATATTTATGGGTATATATATATATATATAGGAGGCCGTTGGTGTGCTATCTCGCGGGCTTAGCACAACCAACCGTTTCTTGCTGTTCTCGGGGGCTTCCCCTGGAGACTGCCTTGCTCTTTTTGCGGCTGACCCGGAGGCGCAAACCGCTGCAGACGTGCAGGTGTCCGTTTGGACCGACTTCGTCGCCCTTCCGGTCACCTCCGTTGCATTCTTCTCTGCAGCCACCGCTCTTGCCTTGAGCTCGGCGTGCTCCTTCTTCGCAGCATCGACGGAGGACCGAAGCATGTAGAGAGCCTGCTTCAGGTACTTCGTCGTGTTGGTGCGACTTTTCGCAAACTCGATTATGGCATCGAGCTGCTCCGACAGCGCTACTACCTTCGGTAGCGTGTCTCGCTGTCTTCCGACCGCCTTTATCAACAGTGGACCAGCCACTGCGATGTCTTGCGTCGATCCGGTAGGCGTACTGCCTTTGCCGTCTTCGCAGGCGTCCTTTACTGCATCCATCTCCGCCTTTCTCGGCGGAGACCTCTGGATGCCTCCTCGTGCAAACGGGTTTTTCAACCCATCTGCGCCCAATTGTTGATCTTCATTTTTTTCAAAATTCATTCTTGTTAATTGGGTCCCCCTTCCAGCCGCTATCCTTATCCATACTGGAGTGGTCGCCTATCTGGTCCCATGGTAGTCTATGCCGAAGCAGTGAGGCCATGGCTAGGGGCGGCTGCCATAGCGCCTTATGAGCAACTATGACACCCCCGACCGGCGCAAGTCAGGAAAGGACATCTGATCCCACTCCTGCCCGGTTCCCACCGGGCAATGAATTTGGAACGTACTGGAAGGCCTGCCAGGTTTTACGGGACGGAGACCCCTGCACCGGTTGTTGTCTCGCCGTTTCAAGCCGTTGTCACACGACCTTACTAAGGGAGCTCGGCGCAGGTGCCAGCCCAGAATCGTGGTACGAAAACGAAATCCGACTCTTATCATATGGCGTTGCGACCAGTTACCGTAATTGGGAACTTACTGGCATCAATCCCAATGGGCGAATTAGTGCATTTGGGTGGTGGGAGCGGCACTATTCGCTCCGTCAGAGCTGCTTCCGGATAATGTGGCTTTTGTGAGAATTCGGCGGCCCAATGCCTGAGTCTCACCACAACCTAGGCTAGCTCTCGCTGATGGTCCGGGACTGCGTTCTTGCAGTTAGCACTTCCGTGGCCTACGGTAATCGCCAAATACCGACCCGTGGTGGCATACAGCTCTGCCAATATACAGCTCTGCCATATATATATATACTAGTTGAACGTTCCCGGCGATGCTCGGGATCAAAGGTTTCAAAATTAGGAATCATTTTTTATAATTCATTGCATTATTAGCACAACTCACTTTAAAAATATTTCACATCTTATACGTCCATCATCCCTCAAAGTACTTTAACATTCTGAGAACGCATAGAACGGAAATACCCATATTGGATTGTATTTTGTGATTTGGGGATGTTTTACAGAAACTGGAAATCGCCATTTCGGATTTCAAAATGACGTATGGAGTTCGGAAGTTTCGGAAGTATTGAATGGTTGGCCAAATACCACTTTAGATTATTTTCCTGAAACCAGAAGTCGTTATTTTGGAAAATGTTATGTGGGGTCATCCCAGTTCCGAATATACCACACTCGGGTGATAACCGGATATTCGTCAATCGTTCACAGTAAAACCTCTTTTTATGTAACTTTTAGAAGAAAGAAATCAACGTAAGAAGAATTTAGCGTGACCATTCATGCTTAGTTCTCTTCTATAATCATATTCAAAGAGATAACATGTGAATTTTTATAACGAAAATGTTTGTTGGTATCCAAGGATCACGTCTGAGAAGAAGTTAACGTTTTAATCCACATAACTACGTGGAAATTAAAAAAAAAGATTAAACCAATGAAATGCGGCCTTTCTACCAGCCGAATGTCCCAAAATCTAGTTTTGGTAAAAGTAAAAAAGTATTTCGAATCCCGTAATGTGTTACTATTCACAAAACTACGAAAACATCAGAAATGTAAATTTTTTTTGCTCGACTCGCACCAAATTAAAACATAAATTCTTCTGCTAGAAAATATTTGTAGATGTTGAAAGGAACAACGAACATATTATTGAAAAAAAATTAATTTACATGCCAATTGAGCTCATGCTTAAAAAGTCAAAATTTTGCATGTATCATATGTATAAAAAATAAATTTCAAAAAGAGTATTTTAATGTGTTTTTCTGTTTGCAGAAAATCATCTTCAAACATTCGTAGTTTTCAAAGTAATATCCCAACTTTTAGCAAAGAGATACCCATTATTTTTCCTCAAATGTTTTTCCTGAACATTAACAAACATTTCAATGAAGAATAATTACATATCATAGCTTTGAATTTTGATTTAGAAGCAAATTGAGTTCAAATATTCATGATTTTGCTTGTTTAATGTAGTGTTGTGAATAATATCTCAATTTTCAGTAATCAAAAATCTGTTATTTTCACTCAAAAGTCTTTCTTGAACATAAACAAACGTTTTAATAGAAAAAATCATATATCATAGCTTTAAATTTGGATTTAGAGACAAATTGAGCCAAAATATTCATGATATTGCATGTTTTACTTAGTTTCGTGAATAATATCTCTAGTTTCAGTTATCAGGTAACTATTATTTCTTCTCGAATGTCATTCCTGAATAACAATGAACATTTTATTGAAAAAAAAAATCACGTGTCATCGCTTTGAATTTCGATTTAGAGACAAATTGAGCCTGAAAAATTATGGTTTTGCATTTTTCATGTGGTTTTGTGTAATAATCAGCTTATTTTTGCCTCAAATATCTCTCCTCAACACAACAAACATTTCATTATAGTAAAAATCACAGATCACTGCAGTGATTTAGAGGTTGATTTAGAGGCAATTTCAGCATAAAATTCATGATTTTGCATGTTTCACGTAGTTTTGTGAATAATATCTCGAGTATAAGTAATCAGAAACCTGTTATTTTTTCTCAAATGTCTTTCTTAAATATCAACGAACATTTTAATGAAAAAAGAATCACATGTCATCGCTTTGAATTTTGATTTGGAGACGAATTAAGTATAAAAAGTCATTATTTTGCATGTTTTACGTAGTTTTGTGAATAATATCTCAAGGTTTAGTGATCAGATACTAATTATTTTTCCTCAAATGTCTTTCCTGAACATTAACAAACATTTTAGTGACAAAAGAATCATATGTCATCGCTTTGAATTTTGATTTAGAGGCAAATTTAGCACAGAGAGTCATAATTTTGCATGTTTTACGTAGTTTTGTGAATAATATCTCAATTTTTAGTATTTAGATACCTATTATTTTTTCTCAAATGTCTTTCCTGAACATCAACGAACATTTTCATGTTAAAAAACCTACATGTCACCGCTTATTATTTTTGATTTATAACGATTCAAAATGTTCTGTACACCTAAGAGACTGAGGGAATAATATCAATAAGATCAAGCGTTACGGAATTCCATTTTTATATAGTAGATATATATATATATATATATATATATATATATATATATATATATATATATATATATATATATATATATATATATATATATATATATATATATATATATATATATATATATATATATATATATATATATATATATATATACATATATATATATATATAAATATATATATATATATATATATATATATATATATATATATATATATATATATATATATATATACACATATATATATATAAATATATATATATATATATATATATATATATATATATATATATATATATATATATATATATATATATATATATATATATATATATATATATACACATATATATATATATAAATATATATATATATATATATATATATATATATATATATATATATATATATATATATATATATATATATATATATATATATATATATATATATATATAAATATATATATATATATATATATATATATATATATATATATATATATATATATATATATATATATATATATATATATATATGGCAGAGCTGTATGCCACCACGGGTCGGTATTTGGCGATTACCGTAGGCCACGGAAGTGCTAACTGCAAGAACGCAGTCCCGGACCATCAGCGAGAGCTAGCCTAGGTTGTGGTGAGACTCAGGCATTGGGCCGCCGAATTCTCACAAAAGCCACATTATCCGGAAGCAGCTCTGACGGAGCGAATAGTGCCGCTCCCACCACCCAAATGCACTAATTCGCCCATTGGGATTGATGCCAGTAAGTTCCCAATTACGGTAACTGGTCGCAACGCCATATGATAAGAGTCGGATTTCGTTTTCGTACCACGATTCTGGGCTGGCACCTGCGCCGAGCTCCCTTAGTAAGGTCGTGTGACAACGGCTTGAAACGGCGAGACAACAACCGGTGCAGGGGTCTCCGTCCCGTAAAACCTGGCAGGCCTTCCAGTACGTTCCAAATTCATTGCCCGGTGGGAACCGGGCAGGAGTGGGATCAGATGTCCTTTCCTGACTTGCGCCGGTCGGGGGTGTCATAGTTGCTCATAAGGCGCTATGGCAGCCGCCCCTAGCCATGGCCTCACTGCTTCGGCATAGACTACCATGGGACCAGATAGGCGACCACTCCAGTATGGATAAGGATAGCGGCTGGAAGGGGGACCCAATTAACAAGAATGAATTTTGAAAAAAATGAAGATCAACAATTGGGCGCAGATGGGTTGAAAAACCCGTTTGCACGAGGAGGCATCCAGAGGTCTCCGCCGAGAAAGGCGGAGATGGATGCAGTAAAGGACGCCTGCGAAGACGGCAAAGGCAGTACGCCTACCGGATCGACGCAAGACATCGCAGTGGCTGGTCCACTGTTGATAAAGGCGGTCGGAAGACAGCGAGACACGCTACCGAAGGTAGTAGCGCTGTCGGAGCAGCTCGATGCCATAATCGAGTTTGAGAAAAGTCGCACCAACACGACGAAGTACCTGAAGCAGGCTCTCTACATGCTTCGGTCCTCCGTCGATGCTGCGAAGAAGGAGCACGCCGAGCTCAAGGCAAGAGCGGTGGCTGCAGAGAAGAATGCAACGGAGGTGACCGGAAGGGCGACGAAGTCGGTCCAAACGGACACCTGCACGTCTGCAGCGGTTTGCGCCTCCGTGCGCCTCCGGGTCAGCCGCAAAAAGAGCAAGGCAGTCTCCGGGGGAAGCCCCCGAGAACAGCAAGAAACGGTTGGTTGTGCTAAGCCCGCGAGATAGCACACCAACGGCCTCCAAGTCCGCCGAAAAGTCTGCCGAAGTGGCAGCTACGGGAAACCCTTGGGTTACCGTGGGAGGAAGGAAGCGCCAAAAAGACAGCAAGCGCAACGACGAGAAGGCGACAAATCGTCCAAAAACGGGAAAGAAGGCGCGAAGCAGGGGCGACGCCCTCATACTCAAGACGGAGGGGTCCAAGTACTCCGAAGTCTTGAAGAAAATGAGAGGCGAAACCCAGCTCAAGGATCTGGGAGCGGATGTGCGGACCATCCGTCGTTCTCGCACCGGCGAGATGATCCTTGAGCTCCGTAAGGATGCTAAAAACAAGGGCGCTGCCTACAAGACGGTAGCCGAGCAGGTCCTCGGGAAAGATGTGCAAATTCGGGCACTCACCTCAGAGGTGACTCTCCAGCTCAAAAACCTGGATGAAATCACCGAGAGGTGCGATATTGCACAGGCCCTCAAGGAGAAGTGCGGAGTGGAAGTAGCCACTGAGGTAATTCGCCTCAGAAAGGGTCCAGCGGGGACCCAGGTGGCCACTTTCCGGCTTGCATCGGCCGATGCAACTCTGGCCCTGAAGACAGCCAAACTTAAGGTTGGCTGGTCAGTATGTCCCCTGAGCATACTCCAGCAGCCGGACGTTTGCTTCAGGTGTTTCGAGGGAGGACACAAGTCCTGGACCTGCAAGGGGCCCGATAGGAGCCAGTTATGTAGGCGTTGTGGTGGTGCTGGCCATAAAGCTAAAGACTGCGGGGAGCCTCCCAAGTGCTTGGTATGTACTGGAAAACGGGACGCCAAGCACTTTATGGGAGGCCCGTGGTGCCCAGCCGGTAAGGCGGCCACGAAACCACGGGCGTGAGGGTGACACAATTGAACCTGAACCATTGCTATGCGGCACAGCAGCTGCTATACCAAGCAGCGTCTGAGTCGCGGTCGGACATCGCAATCGTATCGGACCCCTACTGCATTCCTCCCGGAAACGGTAATTGGGCTGCAGATAAGTCCAGTACGGCGGCCATATGCACGACCAGCAAGTTCCCGGTTCAGGAGGTTGTGTCAACCTCAAATGAAGGATACGCGGTTGCCAAGGTGGACGGAGTGTTCTACTGCAGTTGTTATGCTCCGCCGCGTTGGTCTATCGAAAGGTTCACCCAGATGGTCGATCTGTTATCTATGGAGCTGACGGGACTAACACCCTTAGTAGTGGCGGGCGACTTCAACGCTTGGGCTGTTGAGTGGGGAAGCCGCCGCACGAACCGGAGGGGTCAGATCTTGTTGGAAGCTTTGGCAAAGCTCAACCTAGATCTGGCCAACGTTGGAACCAAGTGTACATTCAGCAGAAATGGTGCGGAGTCGATCATCGACGTGACGTTCTCCAGCCCAGGACTGATCGTGAACTGGAGGGTAGACGATGGCTACACCTATAGTGACCACCAGTCGGTCTGCTATAGCGTAGTCCAGAACGTGAGGCGGCAGGCGACGGGTAGAGCCAATACTCCGACCGTCCGCGGGTGGAAGACATCGCATTTCGATGCCGAGGTATTTGCAGAAGCAATGAGAAGAGAGCGCGAGGGGGGCAGTTGGCTCCGCCCGAGTGCTGACCAATTAGTTGCCACATTATCGCGGGCGTGCGACGCCACCATGCCTAGGACCCGCCAACCTAGGAATGGTAAGTCACCGGTATACTGGTGGACCGACGCGATAGCGGACCTCCGTAGCGCGTGCCTCCGTGCAAGACGGATGTTGCAACGTGCACGTACCGATGCACAGAGGGTAGAGCGCCGGGTAGTATTCGGATCTGCAAGATCGGCGCTTAAAAGTGCGATAAAGGCGAGCAAAAGGGCCTGCTTCGATAGGCTATGCGCGAGTGCCAATACGAATCCGTGGGGCAACGCCTACAGAGTCGTAATGGCGAAGACCAAAGGCGTGTTGGCGCCTGCAGAGCGATCACCAGCGATGCTGGAGCGCATCATCGAGGGACTCTTTCCACGACACGAGCCAAATCCTTGGCCTCCGGTTGCTGAGTCTCACGTCCGACGTTCCAGTATCTCAGACACAGACCAGGGATGGTCGGCCAACCTGCCGGGCATCCAATCCGTGAGAGACGGCAGCCGTGCAGAGGTTGTGGAGGAGGTAAGGGTTACGAATGAGGAACTCATCGTGATCGCCAACTCCCTAAAGGTGAGCAAGGCACCGGGACCGGATGGAATCCCGAACTTGGCCATCAGGACGGCCATGAAAGTGGCCCCTGATCTATTTCGAGCAGTCATGCAGAAGTGCCTGGATGACTGCCTCTTTCCGGACAGGTGGAAGCGACAGAGATTGGTGCTGTTGCCGAAGGCTGGGAAACCGCCAGGGGACCCATCGGCATACAGACCTATCTGTCTGCTGGACACTACGGGCAAGGTGCTTGAGAGGATTATCCTCAACAGACTGGTGAGGTACACAGAGGGTGTAAACGGTCTGGCAAGTAACCAGTTCGGCTTCCGGAAAGGTAGATCCACGCTGGATGCTATTCTCTCTGTCACCAAGACGGCAGAGGTAGCACTCCAGCGTAAGAGTTGGGGCATTCGCTATTGCGCAATCGTCACGCTTGACGTGAAGAATGCATTCAATAGCGCCAGTTGGGACTCCATAGCGCTCGCGCTTAGGAGCATCCACGTACCGGTGTCGTTGTACAAGATTTTGGAAAATTATTTCCAGAATCGGGTACTAGTTTACAACACGGAGGAGGGTCAGAAGTGCGTCCCAATCACCGCAGGGGTACCGCAAGGTTCCATCCTGGGCCCGGTGTTGTGGAATGTCATGTATGACGGGGTGTTGAAACTAAAGTTCCCTGTAGGGGTTGTGATCGTCGGTTTCGCAGACGACATCACGCTAGAGGTCTACGGCGAGTCGATCGAAGAGGTCGAGTTGACGGCCGCGCACTGCATACGCAAGGTCGAAGACTGGATGCACTCTAGGAAACTGGAGTTAGCGCACCATAAAACGGAGGTTACGGTTGTGAACAACCGCAAATTAGAGCAACAGGCGGTGGTCAGAGTCGGTGACTGCACCATTACCTCAAGGCGTTCCTTGAAGCTCTTGGGGGTTATGGTTGACGATAAGCTCACATTTAAGAGTCACGTCGACTATGCCTGTAAGAGGGCTTCAACGCCCGCTGCAGGACTATCTCGAATGATGTCCAATAGCTCAGCGGTATATGGCAGCAAGCGTAAACTTCTTGCCAGCGTGGTTTCGTCCATACTTAGGTATGGTGGGCCAGCGTGGTCCAAAGCGTTAGGTACCAACAGTCATCGTCGAAAACTGGAAAGTACCTACAGGCTCATGTGCCTGAGGGTTGTGAGCGCGTACCGTACAGTGTCATACGACGCAATCTGCGTCCTGTCCGGCATGATGCCTATCAGCATAGCCATTAAGGAGGATGTAGAATGCTTCGATCAACGTGACACAAGGGGTATACGAGGCACCAGAAGGTCATTCTCGATGATCAGATGGCAGCAGGAATGGTCCAATTCCGCAAAGGGTAGATGGACGCATCGACTTATTCCGGACGTATCCGGATGGGTCGGGAGGCGCCATGGAGAAGTTAACTTCCACTTGACACAGATTCTGTCAGGTCATGGTTGCTTCAGGCAGTATCTACACAGATTCGGGCATGCGGGGTCCCCCATGTGTCCCGAGTGCGCGGATGCGGAAGAAACTGCTGAGCATGTCTTCTTCGTGTGCCCTCGTTTTGTGCATGCGCGGAGCGACATGATGGTAGTGAGCGGGCCAGACACCACTCCGGACAACCTAGTTCGGAGGATGTGTAAAGACCCAAACATTTGGAGGGCGGTTTGTACAGCCGCCTCTCAAATAGTTTTAGAATTGCAAAACAGGCGACAGGTTGACCACCGACACGCCAGTGTTTGCTAACGGCCAGTCTCCAGGTTAGTTAGCTAAGTTAGCAAAGAGATCTATAGAACCAAGAGGGTGCACAGAGCACAAAAGCCGCTCCCCGAAGCAATACCTAGCGGTGGTCCCGGGGAGTATTATGGGCTGGAGACTGGAGGGGTTTCAGTGGGTCCGGTCACTGATTCAAACCAACCCCACACTCCCTGAGGTTGGTCACCTCAGGGGTTTGGATGCAAATTTCCCCTCCACCTGAAACAAAAAAAAAAAAATATATATATATATATATATATATATTTTTTTTTTTTTTTTGTTTCAGGTGGAGGGGAAATTTGCATCCAAACCCCTGAGGTGACCAACCTCAGGGAGTGTGGGGTTGGTTTGAATCAGTGACCGGACCCACTAAAACCCCTCCAGTCTCCAGCCCATAATACTCCCCGGGACCACCGCTAGGTATTGCTTCGGGGAGCGGCTTTTGTGCTCTGTGCACCCTCTTGGTTCTATAGATCTCTTTGCTAACTTAGCTAACTAACATGGAGACTGGACGTTAGCTAACACTGGCGTGTCGGTGGTCAACCTGTCGCCTGTTTTGCAATTCTAAAACTATTTGAGAGGCAGCTGTACAAACCGCCCTCCAAATGTTTGGGTCTTTACACATCCTCCGAACTAGGTTGTCCGGAGTGGTGTCTGGCCCGCTCACTACCATCATGTCGCTCCGCGCATGCACAAAACGAGGGCACACGAAGAAGACATGCTCAGCAGTTTCTTCCGCATCCGCGCACTCGGGACACATGGGGGACCCCGCATGCCCGAATCTGTGTAGATACTGCCTGAAGCAACCATGACCTGACAGAATCTGTGTCAAGTGGAAGTTAACTTCTCCATGGCGCCTCCCGACCCATCCGGATACGTCCGGAATAAGTCGATGCGTCCATCTACCCTTTGCGGAATTGGACCATTCCTGCTGCCATCTGATCATCGAGAATGACCTTCTGGTGCCTCGTATACCCCTTGTGTCACGTTGATCGAAGCATTCTACGTCCTCCTTAATGGCTATGCTGATAGGCATCATGCCGGACAGAACGCAGATTGCGTCGTATGACACTGTACGGTACGCGCTCACAACCCTCAGGCACATGAGCCTGTAGGTACTTTCCAGTTTTCGACGATGACTGTTGGTACCTAACGCTTTGGACCACGCTGGCCCACCATACCTAAGTATGGACGAAACCACGCTGGCAAGAAGTTTACGCTTGCTGCCATATACCGCTGAGCTATTGGACATCATTCGAGATAGTCCTGCAGCGGCCGTTGAAGCCCTCTTACAGGCAAAGTCGACGTGACTCTTAAATGTGAGCATATCGTCAACCATAACCCCCAAGAGCTTCAAGGAACGCCTTGAGGTAATGGTGCAGTCACCGACTCTGACCACCGCCTGTTGCTCTAATTTGCGGTTGTTCACAACCGTAACCTCCGTTTTATGGTGCGCTAACTCCAGTTTCCTAGAGTGCATCCAGTCTTCGACCTTGCGTATGCAGTGCGCGGCCGTCAACTCGACCTCTTCGATCGACTCGCCGTAGACCTCTAGCATGATGTCGTCTGCGAAACCGACGATCACAACCCCTACAGGGAACTTTAGTTTCAACACCCCGTCATACATGATATTCCACAACACCGGGCCCAGGATGGAACCTTGCGGTATCCCTGCGGTGATTGGGACGCACTTCTGACCCTCCTCCGTGTTGTAAACTAGTACCCGATTCTGGAAATAATTTTCCAAAATCTTGTACGACACCGGTACGTGGATGCTCCTAAGCGCGAGCGCTATGGAGTCCCAACTGGCGATATTGAATGCATTCTTCACGTCAAGCGTGACGATTGCGCAATAGCGAATGAATATATAAATATATATATATATATGTATATATATATATATATATATATATATATATATATATATATATATATATATATATATATATATATATATATATATATATATATATATATATATATATATATATATATATATATATATATATATATATATATATATATATATATATATATATAATATATATATATATATATATATATATATATATATATATATATATATATATATATATATATATATATATATATATATATATATATATATATATATATATATTAGGGTGGGTCGATTTAAAAATCGCTTAGGCACATATGATTTTCGGATTTTAGGGATCAAAATAAGATACTTTTCTCAAGAAACCATATCTCTAAAATGAATTCTGATGTCCCTTGTACTAACGTGTAGGTACCCAAAAGGTCAAATTTCAAAAAATCCTGTTTTGACCCATTTAGAGTGACCCAATCGAGTCCAAATGTATGACCGACCCCCACTAACTTTGGAGGGCTGACCCACCCATGCTAGTGTTACCCCCCTGGGACCCCCTAGGGGGTCTCTCATACAAAAATATAAAAAATATCAAAAAATCACCATTTTTGGCACTTTATATGACAAAAATCAGTGAAATGGCTATTATTTTTCCGCACAAATGAAGTTTCTAGGAAAAAAATGTTTTTTTTTAGTTTTTGGATTTTTGTTTTCTCTTTAAAAATTTATTCGATCAGAACATAGGAAAGAAACTAAAAAATTATTGTTTGAAGTCTTTTTTGGTTTCAACACTGGGCAATTTCGCACGGCTCTCTAATGTCGCCTCCATAACAGCCTCTACATTTTCCGATATTACTCGTTTGGAAACGCTAGCTAGCTGTTGAACGTGTTGTTCCGTTCCTTGTATATGTAATGGAATATGCGGATCAGTAAATGGTGAATCATCTTCATTTAAATATGCTATCAATGTTTCATACGGAATGATTCGCGTGAATGGTGGTTCAAATACGTTATTTTTATCAGTCAAATCGATCATTTTCGTGTAATCAAAGCAATGGAAGTTTATATCTGGTTTTTTATATTCTCTAAGTTCCGATGGGTCTTCAACATTGTCTCGATATCGTAAAATTTTCTTGATAGCAGGGTCGCGCACCTCTTTCCTATCATCAAACAACATTGATAGCAAGATATTTTCCGAATGTGCAAAATATGGATTATTTTTAATTACATGATTGACAACAGTGCGTAAATTTGGCTCCAGAAATTGTGCCCAAGTAATGTACTTGAAAAATAATACACTACCGTGCACGACAGAGCTGTAATACTTGATATTAAAATACATTGGCACATAAACCTTAATTACAAATTCAACCAGAATTCTTAAATTTTTAGGTGGTTTTTTCATTGTCACATATAATCGTAATAATCTAGCGGCCTTGGTGAGCCAGCGAGAATGTACAATTTTCCCTGGTTTTATGTTAGCCAGATCCACAGAAACCACGCCATTAGAAATTGCATGTGCCATGTCGTATAAGTACTGCGAATCGGTGGAATATTCGTGCTGTTCTGCAACAAGAGGCATATTTTCCAACGCAATTCTCTGAAAGTCGCTCACCACCTAAAAATATATAATAATTAAATAAATTTATTATGATTTCACCATTCAAAATGTTAGAAAATTATAATAAATGAGTGATAGCAATGACTTACCGGAAGAGCTTCAGAATTTTCAATTTGCTTGCTTAGTTTCCCGGTTGTTGATGTTGGTCCAGTGGTGGATGATTTATCCAAAACCCCAAACAAATGTCGAAACGGAAGTTCGTTGGAATGTAGAAGGCAAACAAACCAATGCAATGGTCTTTTCAGCAGCAATCCGAATCTTCGTATGATTCCACCGTGTGTGCCAGTGTTTGTTGGCTCACCGTCAGTGCATATGCCAATCAATGCATCCAGAGATATGTTTTTATCGTTGAAAAATTCATTCAATTTTGTTGTTTTGTATTCAGCACTTTCCTCTACCAGTCTTGCGTAACCAATCAATCGAGAATTCGGTTCTCTCAAAATAACAAGGTGAGGTTCTTTTACCATCCTACTATGATACTTACCATCAATTTTTTCTCTCGTATAAGTATCATCTTTTCTGCCGTCGAATGAAAACGCTATTAAACTGGAATCATCAAACCTTTTGCGGAGCACTATTCGTCTGCATTTCTCTCTTTCTCTACGAACTTTCGATTTATCCATGATGAGAGGTTCGCCATGCTGATCTTTCATTTCAAAATCTTTGGAAAGACTGGTTGCCAATGCTGACGCTACTCTATCAGACACACCAAATCTGTCACACATCAAGGCAAAGTTAAAACAATCGTATCTTTCTGTGTATTGTGAACTTGTGCTTCTATTCATAACATCTTCATCAACCGTCATCGGTACGTCTACGTATGTTGTATCATCGGGATCTTCGTATGTTGGCATTGTTGGCATTGATGACGATGTCCCTTGCTCTTCAATTTCCATCAGAAATGCATCAATTGTTAGTCTTCTCTGTTTATGTTGATCGTGCATAAACTCTTTGAGGCGTTCTGGAACCAAACCGCAGTTACATTGAGCTGCCGTCAAATCGCATTTACATGCTCCAATATAAAAAATTTCGTTCAGAGTACCGGTAAACACTAAAAGGTTTCTATTCGTCTTCTTAATTTCGGCTTGGTATTTGTCAACCAATCTATTCAATTTAACAGCAACATATTTTTTTGAAATTATTTCCATACCAAGTTTTTCCCAAATTCCAACCAACCTATCTGTTACGTGATTAGAGAATTGTTTATAAGAAAACTTTTTTTGTTCTGTTTTTGCACGTTCGCTTAAGTAAAAATAATATCTCAAGATATCCAGATCGGTTGGTAAATTAATATCATTCAAATCAGAAGACACACCAAAAACAGCAACATCATGCTTGGGTATATGACTCATTGGGTTTTCGATAGCTGATGATGTTGTTGCTCTTGCGGGTTCATTGTAAACTAAAAAAAATATATTTTGACTTTAACAATTTTCACTTTCACTTTCAGGTTTTTATTTTAGGTGTTGACTCTTTGGCGGACGATGTAGAATGATTTATGTTGACGTTTCTATCCTATACGAAACCTACACTAGTTCTACACAGAGTGAATAGATAGAGTGACGCAGAGAGAAATTCAGTCAAAACAGCAACACGGTTTTTTATGTATCCACCAAAATATTTTTCTGGCAGCCCCTTTTTGCTCAAGTTCCAGTTGACTTCAACGGAGTGTTGTTATTGTCAGAGTGAAAAGATAGTTATTGTATTTAAATTTAAAACAAGTTCGTTCGATAAAGTTTGATAGAGATAGATAAAATGAAGTGCGTTTTGTGTAATAACAAAAAACAGTAAGGAATGTGAGTTTTTTTCGGTTCCCGAAGAATCCGATTGTGAGGAAACAGTGGATGGATTTTTGTTGCCTCCCAGCAGACTATTTCATTCACGAAAACACCCGACTTTGCAGTGTTCGTTTGGTTTTTCTGGTTTCAGACTCTGCGTCAATCTATTTATTCACTCTGGTTCTACAGTGTGCGTGGGAACAGTGGAAACGGAGCGTCCGTGCGTGGTAGCCGTTGTGGTAGCATACCAGCGGTGCTCGCCTGACTGGTCGAAATAAAAATATTACATATGATGTAACAGAGTGACATACGATTTTATGTTCAAAAGGACGCCAACTGCAAACGCCATCTGCAATGAGAATGGCTCAGAAATATGTGTAATTGTGTATGTATGCGCTGAAGACTCAGGACCGAATCCCATGCGAAGCAGGAGAAAACAAAAATCCAAAAACAAAAAAAAAACATTTTTTTCCTAGCAACTTCGTTTGTGCGGAAAAATAATAGCCATTTCACTGATTTTTGTCATATAAAGTGCCAAAAATGGTGATTTTTTGATATTTTTGTATGGGAGACCCCCTAGGGGGGTCCCAGGGGGGTAACACTAGCATGGGTGGGTCGGCCCTCCAAAGTTAGTGGGGGTCGGTCATACATTTGGACTCGATTGGGGCACTCTAAATGGGTCAAAACAGAATTTTTTGAAATTTGACCTTTTGGATACCTACACGTTAGTACAAGGGACATCAGAATTCATTTTAGAGGTATGGTTTTTTGAGCAAAGTATCTTATTTTGATCCCTAGAATCCGAAAATCATATGTGCCTAAGCGATTTTTTGATCCCCTACAAATCGAACCGCCCTAATATATATATATATATATATATATATATATATATATATATATATATATATATATATATATATATATATATATATATATATATATATATATATATATATATATATATATATATATATATATATATATATATATATATATATATATATATATATATATATATATATATATATATATATATATATATATATATATATATATATATATATATATATATATATATATATATATATATATATATATATATATATATATATATATATATATGCTGTCGAGTAGATGAAAACAAGGCGCATAGTAAAGGGCGATACTGTCGAGCAAATCAGAATAAGGCGCATAGTAAAGGGCGATACTGTCGAGCAGTTCAGAATAAGGCGCAAAGTATAGGGCGATACTGTCGATCAGATCGAAAAATGCGCATACTAAAAGGCGAAACAATCAATTCTTGAATATACTATGTAAAGCGGCTGAAATTCAAGTTTTTTGTTTACCATGTACAAAGCTAGAGTAATTTTGCTTTTATTAGAATATATGGATGACAATATGTATTGTTCGATAGTGATTTAGGATTTGAATTAGTGATTGAAAACTTTCTTTGCCTTTTTTGAGTTTTGTTGTCATTGTAAGATTCGCCCTAATCACGAAGTAGTCCGGATATATATATATATATATATATATATATATATATATATATATATATATATATATATATATATATAAATAAATATATTGAATATTAAGGAAAAATATAAACATGTTAGGCCAAATCAGTAAACCTTTAGTACCTAATTAAATTAAGTAAACTTTTCGGGCGGTCTAAATAAGCGTAAGCGATTTGAAAATAAAAAACCACTTCTTTGAAAAATCCGCGTGAATTGTTTTTTTTTATTCTCGCTTATTTTCCGTCGGTCTATTTCCGCCACTGTTGTGGCCAATTACCGACGCCCAGAGAGACGACTCCACACCCAGGTCCCTAACTCACGACCCGTTTATTAACGGACCGGCGCCAACGGCTTTACTTCCTCATGCGATGGAAGGCGTGATCCCAGAGATTTTTCGCCTCAGAAAATCTCCCGGTGTCGGCTAGGATTGAATCTAGACCAGTTGGGTTGGTTGTGAGTGGATCACGCCACCCCACAACCATCGATCCCTATGTCGGCGTTGTGATTCGAACTCAGGCGTCGAGCGTAGTTGGCGGAGACGTTACTAACCTCGCTAGGTGAATTGTGAAAACCACCTAAATTCTAAAATCCGCGTAAAAGAAAAAAATCGTGTAATAAGACCGTGACTATTCTTTACACTACACTACTTATTCCCTTGTATATTTTAATTGTTCCTGCGGCCTTGTTTCACTGCCGACTACCGACTGGCAATGAATATCAATCGCGAAAGGGATAGATCTAAAACCTAAGAGTATTAAAAAGGATTTCACTTAGCTGCTCGTGCTCAGTTTGATTTGTTTAGGGTAAAGTCCCGGTTAGTAAAAGTTGGCACTCGAGGTGCACCATCAGAACTATCTTGCGACTATTTGCATGTTGCATCACCAGCAGCGATTGGTAATGGGCGCAAGCGAAATAAAGAATGCACTATGCTTAGGATGGAAATACCATCAGTAACTACTTGTAGTTATCAGTAAGGGCATCTTCAGCAGTGGTCTTTTTTTGAAACAACTTTATACTAGATTTACACTAGCGAAACCTGAATAGAACCAGCTAATATAGACCAACTTTTCGTTCTCCGCACCGGTGTTGTATATCTTGTTGATTTAAACCGCTGACTTCTGTCACACTATCCACAATTCAATACCCCATGCTATCAGTTTATGAGACTTGTTATAATAAAAAGCACTCAATATTCAACAAACGGAAATTCGATAACTTTTACGCACATTAAACGATTACTTTGATTGGTATGATCGAAAAATTTCTGCTACAAGTAGGGCTTCGGAGGATAGCGAAAAGTATTTGATCGCGTAGATGTTCATTTCTATTTTCGTCTCATCAATCTTTCAGAATCTTACAGTTCTTTAAACTTGGGTTCGGTTTTGAAGATATTGAAACAAGCCTGCATTTTGAACGTTTTCAGTTCAGTGTCTTCAAGGAACATTTTTCTGGCCTCTTACGGTCTCCTCTAGTCTCACTATAATTAAGGCGATTAACAAAATAGCCAACATATTTGTTATCCTAGTGGCTGATGGTTGCAAACCAAGTAGTTGAACCTACGGTTATGGTCTTCCAGAATTCCCCCTTTTGTTCATTTCATTTTTTGTTCATTTTCTTCTTCAGAAAAGCCACAAAAATAAATTGTGAATTGTCATAAAAAAACTTTGTTTTGTTTATTCCCCAACACTCGCAAAATGCTTATATGGAAATAGCTAAAAATGAGGTATTAAATTAAAATATGACATTTTACCCACCTATTGGTAGCGTACAAAGGGTTTAAGAACGATCTATTTCTTGTTCCAAAAAGTGACAAAAATAGACCAAAACGTATACCAGTTTCAAATTTCTTCAATTTAGATCTGGTATAAAACAAAATTTACACCACCGGTGCAGCAGTGAATTTGAGTTTGTTCCAAAAAATTAGAACAAAACAACGATTTGGACCACCGCTGAAGATACCCTTAGGAAAAATATCATCAACTATAAGTAAACTCCTACAATTACATTAACTTAACTGCGAAAGCTAATAACATTCAATAATATAAAAAAGCGTACAAATATACATATATATATATATATATATATATATATATATATATATATATATATATATATATATATATATATATATATATATATATATATATATATATATATATATATATATATATATATATATATATATATATATATATATATATATATATATATATATATATATATATATATATATATATATATATATATATATATATATATATATATATATATATATATATATATATATATATATATATATATATATATATATATATATATATATATATATATATATATATATATATATATATATATATATATATATATATATATATATATATATATATATATATATATATATATATATATATATTATATATATATATATATATATATATATATATATATATATATATATATATATATATATATATATATATTATATATATATATATATATATATATATATATATATATATATATATATATATATATATATATATATATATATATACTATATATATATATATTATATATATATATTTGTGGCAGAACACACAATATTAATTCTGAATAGATATATAGATATTAGTACATAAATAAATCATTACAAACATTCCCCCCCCCCTATTAAAAAAAAAGCTATTAGTAAACTTTTTCTTTTGCTGATATTGTTTGCACTTTTTTTGTAGGAGAGATACTCTAGTTATATAATTTTCACATAGGCGCAACTGAGAAAAATCTTAGGGCTCTATTGTACTTAATTTTTTATTGAAAAAAAATTCCAAAGCGGTTAACGCTTTTTTTTTAATTGTGTCGTATAGTATCGTAACAAAAAAAAAACAAATACAAGTAAAAAGATCACTTCAAGCGAGATTGACTCTCCGAACTAATGAGTTGAAAATCTTAACGACAGCCTCAACGCAAACCTCTTTCAGCAAAGCAAAACAAAATGTTTTTAGTCTATTGCTGTATTGCTCATTTTAATAACATTAAATCATCGTCAAAAATTGTTTTATTTCGCTCTCGGGAACAAGAGCTTTCAAATGTCGTAAACAGCGCTCCCATTTCACACAAGGAATTTTTTAGCTCCCCAGAATTTTCCACAGAATGGTTGTATTTAATATCCCGTATTCGGGTTATTCGCGTTGAAAGAGATTTCGAAGGCTGTTCGCACCTACGTGAACTCTCATATGCAATTGTCAAAATGTGCGTGATGACAAAAGCAAAAATATTTTCTTCCTTCTTTTTCGCATGCAAAAACCAAACAAATATCAGCAACACCGTCAACGCGAATTGCATCAAGTTTTGAGCAAATAAGCTATGATGTAACTTCTTGCACTAGAAAATCAACGACAAATGAATTTTCTCATCGCTCTTAAGGAGATCGCTACCCCGCCTTCCATTTTGTATGGAGAAGGCGTCGTTACGTCGTGTGTGTATTTGGGCCTTTGAATATTTAGCATGTGGGTTATTTTATTTTCGTTGCAATTAAGTGCTAGTTATATAAATTTAAACATGTTTTGTATATGACAATACCGAGAATTCAGAAAACGGCTTTGATTAAAATTCCGAACACTAATCACAAGAAATAGAAAGGCAAACGGTCTCAACACTGACTGTTACTTTTTTCAACGTCTATTGATTCCCTGGAAGTGGTCCTACAGTAAAGAGCTACACACATGGGCGCCGACTTTAAAAAATTATTGAGGGAGGCGAGAGTTTCGAAAAAATCTAATTTATCTAATTCTAGAAAAAAAAAAATTGCGTGCGATACGTCTTGACGTTTAGTGATTGAAATGGCAGTTTTGATAGTAACTATCATAGACCGCAATTTCGCAAAATGGCATGAGGGTTGTAAACCCTCGAAATAACAAATAAGGAAAACGTAAAAAAGACGCCAACTTTCTAGAATTATTGAGAGGGCAAAATCATACGTTGCCTCTCGGGAAAAATATTGGAAGGGCAAAAGTGCCCCCCCAAAGTTAGCGCCTATGGTTACACATAATTGGATAAAGAACATTCAAGGAACAAAATGGTATATGATAATCATACTTTTGATTACACTAATTATAATAATTCTATTTTTATTCTGAAGTGTTTGAAATTTGAATCAAAACGGTATATCCATTTCAAATTTCTTCCCAAGGTGCGGAGAGAAGCTTTTCAGCAATTTTTTTAAATTTTTATAATTTAATAAAAGAAAAAAAAATATGCAAGCAAACAATATTGAGGAGAGCTAGACATGAGAATTGATCCTGCGTGCTGACCTTTTTTTGTTAGGGAATTAGAATTACGTTGTCCATTGATGTGAACTTTTGTAATATGTACTTTTGTGCTGACCTTACTGAGTCCCGTTTTTCGTCGCCGTATTACTGAGAAGCTTCCCTCCGCCCCTTGAGAAAAGATGTTTGAAATGGATATATATTGCGGTAATCTGTAGCGTCTCAGCGGAGGTCAAACCTCTTCCGGTTTGTTGTTTATAAGTTCACATTCCGAAGTTTCAAACCACGAGAAAAATTGCTCATAATTTAAAGTGACCAGACGTCCCTCGTGTCGCGGAACAGTCCCGCGTTTGAACAAATTGTCCCGCTTAGAAATACGTCCCGCGAAATGACCTATGTTCATCAAAGGGTCCCGCACGCTTTTGAAATGTACCGCGGTTTCAACAAAATAAAACTAACCGATGTCACATTTTTTCACTGGGATATCGTTCCTTTCTGACAAGTATCATTCTACTCATTATTGTGTCTCTTTACGTCTATAACCGCCAATTGAAAGGTGTGTATGGTACAGTAACCAGCGGTATTCGGCAGCTTCGAATGTTTTTATTGTACAGTCAGGTTTTTTACGCGGTTGCTTTCTTCAAAAACTCAAAAATGGTACAAGATATCGGCTTCGTTCCAATCACATTTTCTGTAATCATATATCAGGTTTCAAAAATAAATCACAATTTTTAGTTTAAATACTGAAAATTTGTAATGAAAGGGACTGACCACCACCATATTCAATCGAAGTTCGCACGTTTTGGGACGGTTTTCTACGTTATTCTTTTAACTCTATTTAGTCTTTTTTTACGCGGTTCGCGGGTTGGAACGTATCTCCGCGTAAAGAAACCAAAATGTGTATACTATAGGCTTTAAATTTCAAATACAGTATTACAGCGCTTGAAATGGAACACTAACATTACAATGTTACTATTAATTTAGATAAATGTTGCGTTACATTTTGATAACCTTGCAATGTGCATAATTAATAACAATCGCAACGAAACAATTACATTACCAAAAGGATATTTCGTTACATTACAAGTAAAGCATTTTTGTTACGTTGCATGTACATTAAATACTGTTACACAACAATGTTACCATTTTTTCAGTGACAGTTATGTTGTAATTAGATAACTTTGCAACGTAACAATGTTACTTCTGTGTTACAGAACAGCAACATTGTGTTACATTCAATGTTGACCGGGTAGTAATAGATAGATTTCAACAGATCTACTTGTCTAACAGTAAATTAAATGCGCTTAAAATATTTGAATGTATGTTCAATTATACATCTCATACCCTTGCGCAATACTTAATGACAGACGAGAAAATCAATAATATGCTGTAATTTCTTGAGAATCACAATGGTGCTTATTACGGGAGTCACTTCACGGTGAAATATATTTCACTCTCACGCTCACTTCACTTTTTTAGACCTATTCCCGATTCCACCTCAAGTGAGGTGACAAAAATCACCTCTGTGAAGTGAGATTGCCAGTGAAGTGAAATTGAGAATAGCACGAGTGAAATGTGGGAGTTTTCCAGCTCAAAAATTTCTAAGTCCCGGGAAGTCGATTGAGCTGAAATTGTGTATGAGGACATTTTTCTACAAGAGGAAACTTTTGAGCCCTACCGCTAAACGAAATTCGAAGGTCAATTTTTCCCTTACGTTTTATTGTCGCTCGAAAATTGTAAGTTCCAGAGAGCCGATTTTTTTCAAGAAAAAAATAGACTCGCCTTGTTACTGGAAAATAAATCCCATATATATTACCGCTAGATCACAAATCAATCGATTTTTAAACTTTCCTATCTTTGTGAAATCATTTCACCGTTCAAACTGGTCGTGAAATAATTTCACGCGAAACGTCGCTTTTTCCGTTTCCACTTCACTCATATGACACTCATAATAACCCAGATTTCACGGCAGATGTCACCTTGCGACGTTTTTCTCACTTACGTGAGTCCCGTTATAGGACTTCATTCACTTCACTCTGATTTCACCGTGAAGTGAATCCCATAATAAGCACCAATATAATTATAGAAAAATTTTGAACCTTAACTTGTCAAGCAAAAATATGAATTAAAACAAAATGAAAACCTAAACTTACACCTAACTTACTGACTATAAAGTTAGCTAATCCCTGTGATTGAAGATTGCAACGATTTTTGTCGAAATTTATTGATAATTTGGTTTGACATATTATCCTACATTAGTAAGTCTATGTAGATCGTTCGTGCTAAACTAGGGAGGACGCTTCGGTATCATTCTCAAACGTTTATTGTGAATCCTTTCAAGCATCTTCTTCCTGGTTGTACAACAACTTGTTCAGATGGGGACTGCATATAACATTGTTGGTCTAAATATTTATGCCTTTCTCCTAGAAAGGGATAGCAATCACTGGAAAAACCAAAGGTATAAAAGTGGTCCCAATGGCCGAATGTCATATAACACTCGACCTCTTTCGACGAACTGAGCATTTTCTGTATGTATGTATGTATGTGTGTATGTGCAACTTTTTTTTCTCACTCCCTTTTTTCAGAGATAGCTGGACCGACTTTCATAGAATAATTGCAAATGAAAGGTCTAGTTGCGCCATAGCACAGAACAGATATGCAACTTCGAACAAAACTCTGCAGCAAATCAGTGCCCAAGCTTTCGCATTCATTTTTTGCTGTTCCATCCTACATTGATTTTACAGTGCATCGTTCAAACAGTTCGCTCCAATAGTTTGAACATGTACCAAAAAACTATTTTTTTTTGCTTTAATGACCAGGCAAAAAGGTGATCTTGAATAGTTGAATCTATCAAAATCAAGTTAAGACAGGATCACATTCAAGAGATCTTTAAAGTGGAAATTCAGTAACAATTCACAATCAACGTCAATGAAACAAATTAAACTAAAAATCTTTCAACCATACAAACATTGTCTAACAAATTTTCTTGGATCGTACACCTCACGACTGCTAAAACTATTTTAACCTGTTAGTTGAATATTTTCGTTGGACTTGGAAACCGAATTTCTCGATCAACGACAATATTTATTTCTCGTACCGTTTTTTATACCTAACATTGCTAGAAATGCATATCAGACGCGCTGTACAAGCACTGCTTACTTCATTAGGTACAATGTAAAAATTGATTGCCGTTAGTCAAGATATTCAGTTTTCAACTTGGGCAACAATGAAATTCATTAAAAATATATCTACATAAAAACCGTTGCACGTATGCGGGTGGTACTGTACGTTTATCAAAAGGCACCCTCGCTATACCAGTACCGGGGAGAACAAAGGATTCTCTCGATGAAAAAGCGGCGAGAGCTCATACAGTCCTTTTGTTGAATGAATGGAATATAAGCGTAATGAAATTTCGAGTGTAAAATGCATGCTCTTCACCGCTAGATGTCGATACTTAAAATAAAGAGATTTTGCCTCGTTTTTGGTTCTTCAGTTGAACAGATGTGGCCATAGGTTGCTATTGAATTTCATTGTAATCGGATTTTTAGTTTAGAGGTTATGTATCAAAATGTAAAAATCACGAAACATCAATATCTCAGAAACCACATATCCGATTTCAATGAAACTGGTTTCAAATGGTCGGGCTGTCTTCAAAACCCTTAACTTTTAAATTTCGTTATGATTGAACATATGGTTCAAAAGTTATGTAAGGAAAAGTTATCCTGAGGTTGTTTAAACTCACTCATTTTTCTCAGAGATGGCTGAACCGATTTTCACAAAATTAGTGTCAAATGAAAGGTTTAGTTGCCCCATAGGTTGTACCCAATGATGCCACATATACAGATTTATCTGCATTTATACAGATTTTTTGCGTTTTTTCCATACAGATATCTGCATATACAGATTACAGATTTTCTGGAAATAATACAGATTTATACAGATTTTTTTGGTTTTCATGGGGTCGTAAATTAAACTTCTTGATATAGTTGAAAAACAAAACTTAACTCAAATGCGGTTGAGTGTGTCGGATGTTTTATTATATTCATATGCTACGCATACACGTGTGCATGAATGAGTCACGAGATAAATGTCAAACAAGCTATAATGCGGTTTTTTTTTTCGAGAAGGATATGTCCATTGAATATGCAGATTTTTTTACAGATTTTTTAAAATTTTACCAAGGTGACAAGATTTTTTGAGCTCCAAAATACAGATGAAAATGTGGCATCACTGGTTGTACCTCTGGTAACCTATAATTTTTTATATACACTGGAGCGTCGCTCTCTAAATTGATTGTCTGCTTGTAGAAATTATTTGCCGTTAGCGGGTCATCGCTTAGCGCGAAAATGTCGCTGTATTTACTACATAAGGTTATAAGCTTATTTTTTATTTCGGCTGTCAGGCCTGGTGTTTTGATTTCGTGTTGCAGTTTCTCCCATCTTTTGTCCTCCTTATTGTATGCGTTGTCAGTGGGTAGCATTACGAAATCACTAGCTGGACATATTTCTGGGTCGAAGTTTAATGGATCGACCTCAGCATTATTATTTACATTAACAAATTTTACATACTGTGCTCCTGGGCTTACTAGCGTGTTAGCGCAGAAAACTCCAGGTTTTATTTCTTTAGATAAGATTACGCTATCTTCCTTAATATTTGTAAATTTTACTTGCTGAATTATTTGGCATCTAGGTGGTATAACTAGGTTGCCGTTATATTTATCTTCTATCTGCAATTCAAAAATTCTCTTCTCATATTCGAATGATAGTAACCATGTTTTGAGGCAAATATTACATTCGTATTTTGCCAAAAAATCTCTCCCAAGTATTCCGTCAGTTTGGATTGGAAAATTTTTGGTTACTACTTGGAAATGATGCGGTATTAATGTGTTATCTAATATAATATTGGTGGAAGTGCGACCAATGGTTTCAACTTTCCCATCAGTCACTCCATTAATGGTACAATTTTGCTTTATATATATTTCTTGAAATCATTTTAGCAGATTTTCCTTAATTATCGATATGTCCGCTCCTGTATCCACAATAAGGTTGACAGGTTTTTCGCACAAATCGAGCTTTAATTTTACGAAGTTTGTGTATGTCAGATTAAGATTATACACATTTACTCTATATTGGGGTATGCTGTCTCCCCGTCGTTTTGTTGCGCCTCGGAGTGGGGATTTTCCAGAGGCCCCCTTCCGTTTTCCGCAACGTAAACGTTTCTATAGTTATTTCTGCCCCGTGATTGGTTATAATTATTTCGTGGCAGATTGTTGTCGTTTCTTTGCTGAAAATTGACACGTCTCTGCTGGTAGTTACCGTTATTTGGTCGGGGGTCACGACTTGAATCGTAACCGCGGCGGTTCTGGTAGTATCGATTACCATTGTTATTATATTGGCCTCTTATATAGCCTCTAAAATTTTGTTTATTTTGGAAGTTTCCAGATGTTTGCCATCTAGACCTCTGATCGCTACTTTGGTTTCTAACAAAATTTACTGTCGCCTGATTTGAATTTTGGGGTGCTTCTTCCAAAACCTCGCTTACGGCCTCGCAAATATTAGTATATTTGCCTGCTTTGAGAATTATAGCCGTTTTATCGCCTATTAGTCCGGTAGCCATATGCTTTTGTTCTTTTGTAGCCATTGTTTTTGCTACTTTCGCTGGTATTTTTGTCGCAATGTACGCGGTTTCTAACTGCATGATCAGCTCTTCTATTTCCTTAGTAAACCCGGCAATATTTGACCTTTGCTTGCAGCTTGCAAGCTTGGCGATTATTGCTTCCGGGGTGTGTGTGTCGTTATTTCTTTTAGTTTATTAGTCACCGCGTCGATTGTCGCGGGTGGCGTTGAAAAAACATGCCTTGCTTTTCCCTCTAGTTTCGTCATCACTATGCTGATGACGATGGGTAAATATTCGGGCTCCGTGGTCACCTGCTTAACCACGCTAAGTGCGTCCAAGAAATTACCCATTTTTTCGGGAGTGCCGTCGTAAGTCGGCAAAAGTGCCGTGACTATTTTGATGACTTCTATTAAGGATGTCATTCTGGCCGTCTGTGATAGTCATCTACCTAGTATTATTAATTTTGCTACTTTTTTTCAGGGTAAACTCTGGTTTATCTTTCACGAATTCTAGTCTTTCGTTTATGGTCGTTATTAACTCCCCCGACAATTGTCTCTCTACTCTTAATATAGTGTTGAATATTTCGTTATTTATTATATCCTAACTTTTGGCAAACTCTTCGTTTATTTCTTCCCTAACTTTATGCACCTGTTTTAATTTTTCGTCCAATGTCGACTTTTTATACTGTCGAGTTGGTGCCTTTTTAAAATTGCTTAGTAAGGTTTTCAAGATAGTTAGCCTGTCTTCTATCAGATCCATTTATGGACCATACTGGATGTTTCGTAAAATTTACGCTGTTTTGTGTTTTTTTTTAACAAATTTTTCACTTACATTAATTATTACACTTACATTGATTTTTCACTTACATTAATTATGCTCCATTGCTGTGGCTGCTATTGTTGTTGCCGCTGCCGTTGTTACTGCTGTTCGTTACTCTGTCGTCTTTGCTGCTGTTCGCTTCTCTGCCGTCTTTGCTGCTGTTCGTTTCTCTGCCGATGTTTCTCCCGGTAGGTATAGCAATCGCGATTAGATTGCCGTAACCTTATTGAGGCTAATTTCCCGTGCAATTCGCGCCTGATTCTGCAGCCGCTCGTATTTGCTTATCAACCTATACACGATGTATAGGGCTGCGGCTATTAGTAGCGCTAATATTGATAGTGCCTCTGCACTTCGCGCACTATGTTCTACAGTCTTAGCGTTTCCGATATTTATCAAGTTCACTAGTTGTTCCTGAGTGACGCTTTTTGGGGTTGATTGTTCATTCCCCATAATTTCGAGTTCATTTGTCTTCGTATTTAAGTTTATTTGCTTCTCACTTCACTATTTTTGCATACTTTCTACACCACACCAGCGAATCATTATCGGTTTTCTCCACCATACGCAGGTTTATTCTTTCCATCCGAGACTGGCTGATCGAAATTCACACGTAGGTTCCATGTTCGTTAACCACGCTTCCCCAGCATCACCACCAGCTGCCGCAAGTTAGTTATTTTTATACTGTTTTCAAAGTCTTTAGATTCATATAAACGATTGTATAATAATTCCCCGAAAACCATTATCCCGAACCCATTTTCCCGAAAGATATTCCCCCGAATGTACCGATTCCCCGAAGATCATTTCCCCGAAGGATTTTTTCCCGAATGTACCAATTCCCCGAAAATTATTTTTCCAAATGTAACACTTCCCCGAAAAATATTTCCCCGAATGTAACACTTCCCCGAAAAACGATTCCCCGAATGTAACATATCCCCGAAAAATAATGTATCATTTTCCGAATGTATCATTTTCCCAGAGGATGTTTCTCATGACATCGGACGCATATTACGTAACGCATGAAGGGGGGGAGAGGGGTTGAGTCTGCATTACTTAATGTTACGTAGGGGGGAGGGGGGTTACGTAGATGTGATGTTTGCTCGAAATTCAAAATTTCAGAGGGGGGTCAGCCTGATCAGCGCTACGTAATTTTAGATGGGGGGAATCATGTCGAACGTTACCTATCGTTACATAGGGTGAGAAGGGGGTCTGAAATCTAGATTTTTAGCGTTACGTAAGTTGTGTACGACGCCTATGTACTATTTTTCCGGAAACCACAACAAAATCGTTCTACTGTAATTTATGTTTTCTTCTGTAAGGTTTGTAAACTAAGTTTGATGGAAATGATTCTAAGCCGCAGAACGGTTTAAATATGCTTAGTCTGTTACCCGATTTAACGATGAAGACAATAAACTTTATGGCCCAAACAACTCCTAAGTTTATCTGCACATTTTACTAAAAAACCAATGCAAAATTTAGTTGAAGGTCTACCGTACAAAACGCACCAGCGGATTAAGAGCGCCCCTACTATTACTGTTGGTAAATATGTTGCATATGTTGATACGAAAATTGAAGAAAGGTGGGTTCAGGGGCGTTTCTCGCTTGAAAATGCATGGCGGCACCAACTTTGAAAAAAATATCACCAACTCGAAATTTCCAAGACAGTTTCGAAATTTGGTCGAAAATACTTGGGAGTTTTTTCAGATTTTCAGTGCCCCAAAACATTGTTTTTTAACATATTGTTTCAAATAGTTACTATTAAAAAAATATTTTTTCGTCCAAACAAAAACATTTTTAGAAACTACAACTTAGGGCATCTTCAGCGGTGGTCCAAATCGTTGTTTTGTTCTATTTTTTTGGAACAAACTCAAATTCACTGCTGCACCGGTGGTGTAAATTTTGTTTTATACCAGATCTAAATTGAAAAAAAAATTGAAACTGGTATACGCTTTGGTCTATTTTTGTCACTTTTTGGAACAAGAAATAAATCGTTCTTAAACCCTTTGTACACTACCAATAGGTGGGTAAAATGTCATATTTTAATTGAATACCTCATTTATAGCTATTTTCATATAAACGTTTTGCGAGTGTTGGGGAATAAACAAAACAAAGATTTTTTATGACAATTTACAATTCATTTTTGTGGCTTTTCTGAAGAAGAAAATAAACAGGTTTGTCGTTTTTGGCTTCAAGGAAACCGACCAGCAAAAGGGGGAATACTGGAAGACCATAACCGTAGGTTCAACTACTTGGTTTGCAACCATCAGCCATCAGGATGACAAATATGTTGGCTTTTTGTTAACCGCCTTAATTGTAGTGGGACTAGAGGAGACCTTAAGAGGCCAGAGAAATGTTCCTCGAAGACACTTAATTGAAAACGTTCAAAATGGAGGCTTGTTTCAATATCCTCAAAACCGAACCCAAGTTTGAAGAACTGCAAGATTCTGAAAGATTGATGAGACGAAAACGGAAGATTAACGTCTATGCGATCAAATATTTTTCCCCATCCTCAGAAGCTCTACTTGTAGCAGAAATTTTTCGATCATACCAATCCATCCGGAGAAATGTCGCTGACGCTCGGGTCAAACCGTCAAATCCATAAAGTCTTGGGGATATAAAGTGTCTTGCCAAAGTAATCGTTTAATGTGCGTAAAAATTATCGAAGTTCCGTTTGTTATATATTGAGTGCTTTTTATTATAACAAGTCTCATAAACTGATAGCATGGGGTATTGAATTGTTGACAGTGTGACAGATGTCAGCGGTTTGAAACAACAAGATATACAACACCGGTGCGGAGAACGAAAAGTTGGTCTATATTAGCTGGTTCTATTCAGGTTTCGCTGGTGTAAATCTAGTATAAAGTTGTTTCAAAAATAGACCACCGCTGAAGATGCCCTTAGGATGCATCTGCTGTGAAAATTTCATTAAAATCGATGAAATATTCTTAAAGCTATGTTTATTTAAAAACATGTTGCCTAAACTTCAAAGAAAATAACAACTCTGAAACTTACTCAAATTCAGTAAAAATTAAAAAATCAATTTCCCGGGCGAAACTCTTGAAGTTTCTGATATTTATTTGAAATAATGAGACATCGCGATTTTTAGTGATCCGTTTCACGAATTCTGACCCTATTTTCATATTCCGGTCTATGAGAACTTTCAATAGCTCAATTTCTGCATTTAAATAAGTTTACAGTAAAAACCACAAATGATGCAACACACTCGTGGCCTTCGGCCAACTCGATTGTCCGGGGTGAATGCTGTCCTTACTCGCCACCGCTCGTTCGGACGTAAACTAGGGGATCACCCCTATGTTTAGAATAGACCTAGTAAATCCAACAGATCAGTTGTTTGAGTGCACGTTGCCGCCGCTTCCGACGGCGGGTCGGTGGCCGGCTCGGGCTGCGGGAGCACTGCCGGCCTTGGGGGCCGCCACAGTCCCTTGCCCTCGATTATGCGGCAAAGCCGCATCAGGTATCCAACTTTTTACGCGCCATAATGGCGGCCGCTATAATGTAAAGTTCGTAATAAATTACCCACTCTTTTGTCAACTCTGCTAACGTCAGTTTGAAGTCTTCATACAATTAATCAAAAGAAAAATATATCTGGCAACATTTGTGTTGCCAATTTTCCAGAAATCTCAAAACTGACGTAAGCAAAGAGGTTCGCATATTACGAACGCACATTATAGCGACCGCCATTATGGTGCGTAAAAAGCTGGATACACCTATGGGTACGAGCATACCTATGAATAGGGACATACGAAGTGGTAAATTGGTTGAATCTTGACAATAGTTCGATGATTTATCTCAAACTGTCAACAAAATAAACAAAGCGCTGAAGAGTCTTAAGTAAATGGAACACCAATTTTCGCTCTGGTTTATTCTTTGTTAATCTTTGGATAATTTTATTAAAAAACACAAGATTTAAACTTTCGTTATTTTTGACTTTCTAATATTTCAGCTGCTCACCACCCCACCCACCACTTCGCTTGGTCCAAAATAATTTGCTTTCTCATGATTGGACGCGTTGCTCTCGCATCGATAAAATCGCGATACATATACTCATCATTAACATTTGTATGTCTCTCATACTCTCATATTCATAAATTAACTCTGGGGACGCGCGACCTTCGCTGCGCGGTTTCGTCCTGAATTAATTCTTTTACATTTGTTGTATGGTTTTGGTTGGGTAGATGGTCACGCGGTGCTCTCGCATCGATAAAATCGCGCAAAGGGCTTATATACCAAAGTCGTTTTTTTACGCGGGGAATACGTGCCGCGTCAAAAGAACCCGCGTGAAAATACGTAAAAAACCGCGTAAAATCCGGAATACGCGTAAAAATAGCCGCGTAAAAAACCCTGCGTAAAAACCGCTTAAAAGCGATCTTAGTGTATTACGAAAATTTTATGACCTATAAGAGCAAGCCCACCAGTGGCTAAATTGAAGTTTCTAAAGTTAGTTTGGCAACTCCCACCATAACGCGGCTACCGCACCGGGCGTTGCTATGTTGGTTTGGGAGATAGCAATCCCCACCTCGGGTAGTAGCGAGTTATTAAATTTGGCAACGCGATAGCAACGTGCCGCATCGTTGCTATTTGATGAATAATGTCAAACTGTTGTTTGTTTTGTTGTGCTCGATAGTAAATGTTCGTAACAATATTATGAAAATAATGTAATGAGTGTATCGGTGTAAATCAGTCTATTTTAATTTCGATTGAGCTGAAATTCGAAATTTGGCACTCTAATCTACACGAAGCATAAAGCTCAAGTCCTCACAAGATTGGTTAACCTTGTCATTGTTTCAATAAAGGTTTGAGCGAATTGCTCGGAGTATTACCGACTATTGCTGCTGACTCTTATGAAGGCATGTTAGTCTCAGTTTCCCGTTGCGTCCGGTTGTTGAATAAAAAACCATTTTTCGCATCTACAGCTGTTTTAATTTTCGAAAACAACGTAAGACGAATTCGAAAGCGGCGTCGGAAATGGTCATCGGTATAGACCGGTGTTTCCGAAAAAAAAAAACATTGTTAAAACGCTGGATGGCAAACTTCCTCAGCATAGCAGTCAATATTTTACCGTTTTCCAGGCTGAGAGCCACCCCGAATCTTTCCAAAAATCCTTTTCATACTCGCGTATAAAAAGATTTGTTTCGCGAAATCATTTTCTTCGTCACTAGAATCAACCAAATACTCGAGAGCAATTTCCGCGTTCTACATTTAAATTTTGTTTGGCTGCAAGTTTGCAAATATAAATAGCAAATTGTAGGAATCGAGACAGCATAAAGTACAAAATACAATTAATGACAGTTCGTCAATTTTAAGTATAATAGTTATTGAAGGCAACGTTGCGAAACGTTCCACGGTCTAACGCAATTATTTTTATTAAACATACAAAGATAAAAAAAATCCATGCACGCACAAAGGAAGAAACCTGCAACAGAATTGTGTTATCGATAATTTGGGAGAACGGAAACAAAGTTAAAACAGAGTTGCTTGAAATAAAGGGGATATTTTATGAAGCAGAAAGATCGCAGATCATTCCGGAAACAATTGACGGACAGATAAATTGGTTATTACTATTTTTGGAAAATACGACACACAAAAACATTTTGCCAATGCTAGCTAGTGACGGTCTTTAGAAATTAGCAACTGCCGGCGTTAAAAAGAAATAGATGAATTGGTAATCCCCAATAGCAACGACCGGCGCGAACATCGGTTGCTATCCAAAATAGCAACGGGCAGCGTTGTGAAAATAGTAACTCAAATGGCAACTCACCGGTGCGCTTGCTCTAAGAAAGCGTGATTAATTAGTTGCACATCTTTTCGCACCTGCATCGTGAAACAATAAACCGAATTTCTTGGGGAAAAATCCCAGGATTGCTGAGAACGCGCTTTCGGGGAATAAATTTCGAGAAAATTTCACACTCGGAGAATCAAATTTCGGGGAAGTGCTACTTCGGGGAATCGAATTTCGGGAAAACGGTACATTCGGAAAATCGAAACTCGGGGAAATGGTACATTCGGGGAATCAAAATTCGGGGAAATGATACATTCGGGGAAATGAATTTCGGGGAAGTGGTACATTCGGGGAAACAGTACATTCGGGGGTATAACATTCGGGGAAATATCATTCGGGAAGTTGTGTTTCGGGAAAATGACTTTCGGGGAAATGTGACACAACCCACTTAAACACTGCTGTTTTTCAGAGTTCACGTAATGAGAGCGAAGCACTAGTTTACCATGCGACCGAATGTAAGTCATTTTGTTTGCACCAGCCGCCGAAAATTACGCTTCACTTTGTACTGTTTTCAGAGTCTTTTTTTCGTTCGAAGGAGTCGCTTTCTTTGCACAATTGTCTACTCTTGTTGACCGTTGTCACTGGTCGTCATTTAGACCCGCTGTGGTGGAGTTCTTTCGGTTCAAGAGAAACGGACCATTTCATGTAAGTGTTCAACATAAAATGAATTGTATTTCTCTTACCAAATAGCTTACGACCTATGCTTATTTCCTATACCCAAGCTCAAGCGCGTTATTGGTGAACAGTCAATGTGTTGGCCAAATGTTTGGCATGGGCAATGCAGCGTATGCAAAGCAATTGCCCATGCGGAATGCGGAAAGCAGTGGAAACAAAATATAAAAAAGGGTGTAACTGGCCTTGCAATTTATGACATACTGCTGGATGACAATTGAGCTATACTTTTGGGTACGCGCAATGTCCGTGATACTAGGAAGGATTGTATGCGTGGTGGGAGATATGTTAATGAGAAGGATAATGATAAAAGGATGAAATGCTTACAAGCGGATACCAATGGCAGCGAATAGCGACCACAGATGGGGCAACGGGTATCACCATCGATTGCAGCAGGGCCCGCTGATGCAGTGGGGCATTTTAGTGAAATGCTGTCTCTGAACGGCGTGCACACTAGTAAATGCATCCAATGAAAAGAACGTTCTGGAAACCTGGCGAAATTTGGAGCAGAACGTTCTGGAAACCTGGCGAAATTTGGAGCAGAACGTTCTGGATACCTGGCGAAGTTTGGAGCAGATATATATTTGGCTTCACCTCCGTGTCTCAGAACGTACTGAATTATCTTTCCCTTCAGTCATGAGCACAACATCCGGAAAGCTTTCATTTGTAACCCTCGAGGTTGCAATTAACTCAAATTTGTGTAATAAACGCCGAGCGTGTAAATATATGTTGCTTGTCAGTTGTGTGTAGGAGTTGTTTTTGTTTTGATTTTGGTGTAGTGACAAGCAACATACTCGCCGCTGCATGTTGCATGTGTAATTTTAATTCGTTGTTTTCACGTTAGATTTTATTTAGAAGTTTGTGATAGGTGTTTTAGTGGATAGGGTTTAAATTATCGGGGTGAAATGTCTCGCGAGTGAAATAAAAGTAGGTTTCGTTTCTCCGGAAAAAGGCGAAGCATAACCGGCGAAAATGATGGCTTAAACGTCAGCCGGTTTGTTTTGATGCTACGCCAGAGAGATCGCAGTGAACCGCCAAAAGAGGAATACGTGTTTTTTTGTCCGCCGAAAAAGTTTTGCTGGGAGTGAAGCGTTAAGTGTCGGGCCGCATGAAAATTGGTACATCTCGTTTCGTTCTGTTTTCGTCTTGAGTAATTGTGGCAGACATTGATTCTTCGGAAAAACGGTCACAACGCACCCTAGGCCAGCAGCCAAAGTAGTTCACGGCCAACGGCTTGAGTTCACCAACCCGCCATTGCGACGAGTCGGTGAGGAGGACGGAAGAGTAGGTTAGTGCTAGGTCTTCTTTTCTGTTTTCTATTTATTTTGTTTTATTTTATTTATTTCTTATTTATTTATTTGTGTGTTAACCAATTTTATTTCCACTCAATCTAACCCCCTTTTGGTAAAGTACCCCAGTGCTACACCGCCCGCCGGGTAAATCGGCCCCGTAAAAGCTGGGGTGGTAAGCGAAAACTTACAATTGGCGCCCAACTGAAATAGATTTTTTTCGGAAAAATATTCTCAAGGAATATTTTTCCTTCCGAGCGTGCGGTACTTCCACCAAAAGTTAGTTTTGGGTGGAATAAACACAGTGGCGAGGACTTTTTCCGAAACAGTAGCGTTTTTCTCGTATATTGTTGTTTTCATTATATTCTAGGTCGGTGTTAGGCTTCATTTTATTGTTTTGCAAAACGATTTCTTGCTTTTTCAGCGTGACTTTGTTCTTGCAACGAAGTTTCTTGAGACCATTACCGACTTAGGTTGACATTCGTGGCGAAATTCCTAAAATTAAAAAAAACAGTGAACGTAATCCTACCGAATTCATACCATACACTCCAATTACAAAGTTTCAGTGCATCTCCCAGTTTTGATTTTGTGGATCATACATTTATTTTCCAACATGGCCGACAGAGCACTGTCCGTTGAGGAATTCAACGCAGCGTATCTGCAAATGCGTGTTGACCATTTGCACCCCGATGAGGTCGATTTTGAGCTTATCTCCCGCGGTGTTGTGATCATTTCTGAGAGTGACAAATCGGGTCACAGCGACGTCGTCGTTTGAGAGGGTTACTGAAAACCGAAATGGAACAAACAGAGGAAGCTGTTCGGTCATTTCAGGGAGATGTTCAGGAAGAAATCGCTTTGTGTCGTGGGAAGTTTGAGTTCATGAAGGAAGATCTCCAGTACAGGTGCCCAAACAAAGAGATTTATCGGAGCAGACTGCTCCATTTAGGATTTCGACTTCAACTTTTGCAAAAATATGCCATTGGGGAGATTTTTACGGAGATTAGAAACATTTTCCTGGATGTCATGGCGCTGTACGATTATCATTTCGGTGAAAATCCTATTCCACCTATTCCTTCCCACGAAGATGTGGATGGGAAAACCGGGGAGAGTTCTTCGGGTCAAAATCCCGATCCGAAACCCACTCCGGCCAGAAATGGTAATGATGTTAGCGACAGGGCATTCGGACAAGAACTGTTGAGTGTCTTACTTGAAATAAGGGCGGAGATTCGGGGTGTGCAGGATCAAATGGCGAGGAATGAGACTCATAACGATGCGCGTGTTAGTTCTCTTCAACGATCTGTAGAGGTCCTGGGCCATGAAATGACCGCCATTACAAAGATTGCTGCAGATCTCCAGAAAACGAAACAAGATGTGAAAGAGCTACGGGAAACTGTTTCGGGATTACAGCAATTCATCAAAAAAACCATTTTACAACCTGTTGGTGAGGATCCTCCACCCAAAATGGATAACTATCATGAAGATGATGATCCCGAACCAGAGGATCTTCCCGTAGTTCACAACAACCGATAAATCAAAGAGGCACTTCTAAGAATTCCGGTCTGCCTATTCATCATCCCCAGAGTTATTTCAAACAATCTCCGCTCCCGAACTACAACTATCATAACCATTATGGTAGCGTAGGTTCGGTCGAGCCTGCGGCGTATTATCGTCGTCCCCAACGCGTAGCCGATTGGAAAATCAACAAGTACGCTGGGAATGATGAAGGGACGGGCCTGAATGAGTTCTTAGAATCTGTGCACCAGTATTACGAGCAATGCTTTGGCGTGGTATAGAGCTATGCGGTCGCAAAAGCGGTTATATAACTGGAACCATCTAGTTTGCGAGTTGAGAGCGAATTTTGTTCACCCTGAGCTCGACGCTACGTTGAGCATGAAAGCATCCCATCGGCGACAGCAGCGAAATGAATCCTTCCAGCAGTATTACCTGTAAATGGAGTCAATTTTCCGAGCCATGACCACGCCATTGTCCCCAAGTGAGAAACTCGATCTGCTTAAGAGAAATCTTAAGCCAGATTACAAACAGTATCTCATCTTGAGGCCGGTGAATACGCTTGCTGAGCTTCTGACTGTCGGCAAATCTCTCGATGCTTCAAGAACCCCAATGTACTCCAAAGTATTTGGTGGTTCCAAGGAAGTAGCTGCAGTTTCTGAAAATCCGGCTTACAGTGGTTCAAAGCCAACCCAACTGCAGCAGGGGAATGCGAGATTTGCCAGATCAAAGGTTTTTTATGAGAGCGCTTTGGGAGCCTCACAGCCGGCCACTAAGCCACCTCAGAATCTCCCAAAGGATTCGAGAGGCCAGCTGGATAAGAATCTCCATGGGAAAGCGAACAACGAGAATAAATCCGCTCAGTCACAGAAAACGGTCGTCTCTTTAAATTACCTGGAGGAAAACCATCGTCCACCGCATCTCGGTTCTTGTTACAACTGCGGAACTCGCGGACACGAGCATGAAGAGTGGCAGAAACCAAAGAGAATTTTCTGTGTGCTGTGTGGTTTTAAGGGTTTTGAAGCTTCCCATTGTCCCTATTGCCTAAAAAACGGGATTCGGTCCAATTAAAGCCGCCATTGGTACCCGACCAGCGCACCATCGAACAGCTAGTCATACCTTCCGAAGTGCTCCAAAATGTTCGACCTGCCGGCGATGAGGACTATCGTGATCCGCTTCCCGTACAAACGATCGGTTTCAATCTGCCTTCGGATAATCGACCATTCGCCTGGGTGGAAGTTCATGGTTTGAAGTTCGCAGCCCCGCAGCTTTCCCCCAACTCTTTGAAGGATTTAAATCAGCCCTGCGAGTTACGCTCGGCTGGTGGTCAGATATTGCCTGTTCGAGGCCAGTGCTATCTTCCTTTTACTTTCGAAAAGAAAACCAAAGTCGTTTGTACCCTCATCGTCGAAGATATAAGTTTGGGCTGTCTGCTGGGGATGGATTATTGGAGAACCTTTGGAATTACTCCAGAATTACATGAATGTGCTGTGGTTAACCCTGGTCAGATGCGGGTGTTGGAGGCTAATGAGTGCTCGAATGAATCGACACTCACTCCAGAACAAGCGCAGCGGGTAGATGAAATAAAGTCTCTCTTCCAGGGCGTTGTTCCAGGTAAACTTAACACAACCACCTTGACTGAGCACAGGATTGTAATAAAAGAGGAGTTCCGAGGTGAGGATCCAGTAATCCGCTATTCGTATAAGATGAGTCCAGAAAAACTGTCCAAGGTATGGGCCGAGGTAGACAGATGGCGTTCGATGGGAATCTTAATAAACCCACGTAGTCCGTTTTCCCCCGTGGCGTAGGTTGATGTCGAATCCCTTTGTTTGGGTACGGGTCACCTGTACTGCCAGCGTCGAAAATTCCATATAGCTGCTCCGGTTGCACACCACTTTCTGTTTACCGTGGCACTTGCCAACACGGTGAACCAGCCGCTTGTAGGCTGGGAAACATTTAAAAAAAAACCTACACTATTCCCATCGTCGGGAAGATTCCTCATTCCCATTTGGGGAATAAAAAAAAAACACTTGCCCCCTTTCAGCGGGGATTTTCACGTTAGAGTCTCTTCCTTCTACAGGGGAAGGACTCAAACACACGACCGAGGGCGTTTTCGAAACGAAAACCCTCTCAAAATCGACGAAAACGAATAAAATTCGCGGTTCGCGGCGAATCGCGACGTCGCGACCGATCTGTTTTTATTTACTGTTTTCTGTCATTCTCTTTTTCCCTCCCGACTGAGTACCGTCATCAAGGGAATGATTTCCATTCTGTTCCTTGTGACACTTCTCAGCGAGGGAGTGCGTGAAGTTAGCCCACTCACTGTTGTTGCGCGTAGCGCTTAGTGATAAGACACTGGGCAAAATCTTCACGTTAACTTCATATCAAAATCACAACACCGCATGAAATATAATGTTTTAATTCGATTTTAATTATTTATTATTATTAATTGTCCAATTTTAACCTGTTTTTACGTCTATTTTAATGTGTTGGCGTCGGGATCATTCTTCTGAGTCCGAGAGGAATCAGAACGAACTAGACTGATTCCCAAGGTCTTGCTCAAACGACTCTTTTCGAGTCATTCTTGATGCGGTAAAGACCAACCTGAGCGTACTGTGTTGTCCAGTTGTTTTAGTATTTGGAGGGATTAAGTTTAATTTTGACCGCTTGCGGGATTCACTTAAGATGAATTTGGGAATAGATTGAAACCGTAATTGTAGAGTTGGTATGAATACTGAAACTGGATCAAAAAGATCATAACACGCATTCCGCTGCGAATGGCCTAAGGGTGATTTGCAGAATTTTAGGGGCGGAATGCCGAACCTGATTCGTCGTGGCCAAGGATGGATACTTTAGTTCACCCATTGACACCTGAATTTGAGAATGGTGAGCTGTTGCCACTCGTTGGCAAGGCCCAGCTCTTGACCTGTAGACAGATTTGAAACCGAAGCACCGATTTATAATATGTCGCGTCGATTCATATCCCTGATTGTGACATGTTCATTGAATTGTGGAAAGAGTTTGTAGTGTAGTTTGATTTTATTTTGCATGTTAATTTATTTATTTATATTATTTATTAATTTTAACTCGTTATTTATTATTGTATCGGTGATAGGGATTTAAGGATTAGTTAAAAAAAATACATTTTTTTTTCTCCTCGGTGTTGGCGAGATTGTAACCCTCGAGGTTGCAATTAACTCAAATTTGTGTAATAAACGCCGAGCGTGTAAATATATGTTGCTTGTCAGTTGTGTGTAGGAGTTGTTTTTGTTTTGATTTTTGTTGTAGTGACAAGCAACATACTCGCCGCTGCATGTTGCATGTGTAATTTTAATTCGTTGTTTTCACGTTAGATTTTATTTAGAAGTTTGTGATAGGTGTTTAAGTGGATAGGGTTTAAATTATCGGGGTGAAATGTCTCGCGAGTGAAATAAAAGTAGGTTCCGTTTCTCCTCCCGGAGCAGGAAAAAGGCGAAGCATAACCGGCGAAAGTGATAGCTAAAACGTCAGCCGGTTTGTTTTGATGCTACGCCAGAGAGATCGCAGTGAACCGCCAAAAGAGGAATACGTGTTTTTATGTCCGCCGAAAAAGTTTTGTTGGGAGTGAAGCGTTAACTGTCGGGCCGCATGAAAATTGGTACATCTCGTTTCGTTCTGTTTTCGTCTTGAGTAACTGTGGCAGAAATTGATTCTTCGGAAAAACGGTCACAACGCACCCTAGGCCAGCAGCCAAAGTAGTTCACTGCCAGCGGATCACTAACGCCATTGCTGCGAGGAGGACGGGAGGTTAGCAGGTCAGGTTTTTACTAAGTTTCTTTTATTTATTTATTTTGTTTCATTCGTTAATTATTTATTTTTTTAAATTAAATTGCCACCCAATCTAACCCCTTTTTGGGAAAGTACCCCAGTGCCACACCGCCCGCCGGGTAAATCGACCCCGTAAAAGCTGGGGTGGTAAGCGATAACTTACACATTATCAGCATAAAAATTAATTTTTCGCATAATCAAAATTCGAAAATTGTCAAGTCCAAATCATGTCAAGCAACTTACTTTATTATTGAAATTGGTCAATCGTTGTTGAAGCCCAAAATCCGATTGATCTGATTGGTCGTTAATATGATTGCTTCCCAAGTATAAGAGTAAGAATGGGAAATATCGACTGAAATGGCTATCGTTAGTTATCAATGATTTCCTGCCACTATCGATAACTATCGATAGGTTATTCCTATATAAGAGCCGGTTGCAGTCGTAGCCGCTCATTAGGGACGCATGGCCGTTTGGGGTTAAAGTCCCTTCAAAAGAAATCAATCAATCAAATCGAAGCCGTTCATAATAGTTCTAGACAGCGACAACAGCAGTCCTCCCTTAGCAACAGCAGTAGCATTGCAGTGGATACCAGGCGGATAGCGGCCACAGCTGTAGCATAACAATGGATAGCGCACTAGTTGCAGCGGATCTCAACATCGATAGTAGCTGGGCCAGCTGATGCAGGGACAGCGAATATCAATGGCAGCGTAGAGCGGCCACAACCGTGGCATGGCTACGGATAGCGTAGCAGTTGCAGCGGGTATCAGCATCGATAGCAGCTGAAGTTGACTCATTTCGACAACACATGAGCCGTCTAGTTTTGAGTGTTAAATCCACGGGAATGGCATCGCTGTCAGCTACCATACATTTGACGCGTTACCAACATCACTGGCACTGGCACCCGAAAAATGGTCAGTTTACCCTTATCTTATGTTGAATCGGGCAAACCGCCTAAATGTTGACTGCAATTATTGTATTAGTTTAGTATTGTTAGTATTGTTTTGAACAATTTCTTAAGGTTTTTACATGGTATGTGATATTCTAAGTGATATTTAGTACATTAGTTGTATCCCAAAATAAAGTGAAGCAAGCTGTGACAGCAAAGAAAGTAGTTTTGGGATAAACGGTACAGAAATGGATGTTCGTAACGCTTGAAGGCTACCATACCATTCCCTTGGTTAAATCAGCTTTTCACTGTTTATTTCATCCCAAGGAATACTTTTTTCGCACTGTCAGTGATAACGCCAAGATGTGATCGGTATCTTATTCGATACTGAAACAACAAATGAAAAAATGACTGATACGCAAACATCCGGGTTATCTTTCTTGTAAAAGAATTCTTCTTCATCCTTGCGGTCGTGGCTTTACACACAACCCTCCTGTTATTTTTTTCACTCAGATTCCAATATAAAAACACGTCAAAATACCGTGGATTCCAATAAAAATCGATATGGGTCGACATTCTAGAATGATTGGGTTGGTTTATTGGTATTCATGTTAAAAGAGCATTTGGTATGAGCGTATGATTTTTTTTTTCAGTGTAAGGCTGTGGAAAATTTCCGGAAAACATGTACACGGAACGAATCCGGGCGATATGTGGCTACACGGTAAGAGTCGAAAACCCATTAATGGGTACTTTTTCAACCATTTCGCCAAAAAGTGAGCCAACCCATTTAGTGGGTAAACTCGATTTACCCATTAACGGGTAAACCGATCAAACGTCAAAAACTGGGTACAAAATCACTTATTTTGAATTTTCTCAAGGAAATGGGTGAAATTTTACTCATTATTAAATAAACGGAAACTTTGTGATTATCACTCAAAAAAATGAAAAGAAGTGAAAGTGAAATCAATTATTTTTAATTATTTGCAAAAATGAATCTTATTTACGAAAACAGGAGTATTTTATCAGCTATAATTGTCAGAATCGCTATTCTCTGCAACAAAGCCAATACCAGACGGATAGTGAACATTCTAGACCTAATATAAAAAAAATCTCACATTGTAAAATTCAATACTTGATATAACATACTGTTTACCTTGCAACTTCTTAAACGACGCAGCATCGAAGTCCTTCCATGGCAATTGTTGACAAATAATAAACAAAACAGATCGTAGAAGTAACGCATGCGAACAAATCGACAGAGCAAACTAAAACGATGCTTGAAGTATTTTTTCGCCCATTAATGGGTAAACATATAACCCATTTTTTTCTAAGAACATGTCTTTCTAATGCGTACAATTTTACCCATTTCACATTTCTAAATTTACCCATTCTTATGACAGCCGCACATGACAGAAAAAATGGGTACAATACCCATTAATGGGTTTTTGACTCTTACCGTGTAGGCTACCATCCGATGCGGTTAAACCGGCACTAGGTGATTCGGCAAATTCAGCAATTCGTCGCTTCAAGGCTATGGAGTGTGATTTCAGTATTGATGAAGAACTTCGCCAACAATATACAAATTCCATGACTGAATACTTGCAACTTGGCCACATGGAAAAGATTCTGCCATCTGAGTTGGTAGTAGACGACGATAAATGCTTCTACCTTCCGCATCATGCAGTACTAAAAGACGACAGTACAACAACAAAGTTACGCGTTGTCTTTGACGCTTCGAACAAGACAACCACTAGAATTTCTCTCAACAATCGGTTGCTGATTGGCCCAAACGTAAACTAACCTCTGTTCAATGTACTCTCGCGTTGGCGAACGTATCGAATTGCATTCACAATTTTTATTGACATAACCACACTACTAAATATTTTTTCTTATTTTTTTAGGATTTTATTTTCAACTTCTAACACGATAACATGAGTTTGATATCGTTGAGAGCTAACAATCATATAGAATTTCCGTGATAATCATCAAAACAGGACAGGCGAGACAACACAACAAACAATAACCAACCCAAGCAATCACCAGATTCAAGACAGACTAAAAGAAGGAAGTATCCTCTAAACCAAGTATGCAGATTTTTTTTATTGTTATTATTACTATATTTTTTGTTTTTTATTATTTTATTATTATTATTTTATTTATTCATTTTTATTTTTTTAATTATATTTTTTAATTTATTTATTTGTTTATTTATTTATTTAAATATTATTTATTTATTTTGAATTAGAATACTTCTCTCAGGAAGTTCGGCTACATAGGGATGTGAAATGAAAATCTAAAACCGAAAAAAGTGAAAAATATGTTCAATTTCAAACGCTAATAAATCGGTTAGTATTCGATGGATTGCCTTCGTTCTTGCAGCAATAGATTGGAAAATCTTCTAAGATTCTTCCCAAAAGAAGATAATTGTAATTTTATTATTCATACTATTGTACTATTGAAAACAGTCAAGCCTTGTCAAAACGAAAAATTCGACCTTTGATTGGTCGTTATAGGGGAACTGCTCCATTATTCATCTCAACAGCCAGCTGCACCTATATTCATCTTATTTCTCTCATTTGTCCAATTTATCGTCAAATTTCTACAAATGTTTGAAAGTAAATCTATTTGCTTCTCGATTCTGTCAAGTGGTTGAAAGTTGTACGTTGAAAATATGGTAAAATTTGACGATAAATTGATCCAAAAGGCGTGATGAGATGAATATAGGTACTGAGATGAATATAGGAGCAGTTACCCTATGATTGCTTCCCAAGCACGGTCGACGGAATCATATACCTTGCAATTGAAAACATGCTATTTGGCCTACATAAAAGCCTGTTTCAGCCGAAGCCGCTCATAATAGTTCTAGACAGCGACAACAGCAGACGTCCTCCCTTAGCAGCAGCACTAGCAGTGCAGTGGATACCAGCGATAGCGGAAAGCGACCACAGCTGTGGGCTGTGGCGTAGCAATGGATAGACTAGTTGCAGCGGATTCCAGCAACGACAGCAGCTGGGCCAGCTGATGCAGGGACAGTGGATACCAATGGCAGCGTATAGCGGCCACAACGGTGGCATGGCTATGGATAGCGAACTAGTTGCAACGGATCTCAGCATCGATAGCGGCTAATGCAGTGAGGCACTTTAGTGAAATGCAGTCTCTGTGCGACAGTAAGCACTAGTAAAATGCATTCAATGAAAAGTTAACTCATTTTGACAACACGTGAGCCGTCTAGTTTTGAGTGTTATATCAGCATTTCATTGTTTACTTTATCACAAGGAATACTTTATTTGCCCTGTCAGTGATAACGCAAAGATGTGATCGGCATCTTCTCCGGTCAGATGTGTTTCCGTTACACCACCGCAGAACGTTAGTGATCGGCATCTCATCCGATACTAAAATGAAGAACAAATTGTCTTTTCAGGATGAAATAAAAACTTGGTTGAAGAGTTAATATTTTCTAATGAGTTAATTCAATTTTTTAATTTGTAAAAGTTATAAATTTTACTTCATCTCCGTGTCTCAAAACGTACTGAATTATTTTTTCCTTCAGTTATGAGCACATCCGAAAAAATTTCATCTCAAAATTTAAAAATTGTCAAGCCCCAACCATGACAAGCAACTTACTATATTATTGAAAATGGTCAACCTTTGTTGAAGCGCAAAATTCGATTGATCTGATTAGTCAACGTTTATTAACTGACACGCAAGCAGCCGGGTTATCTTTCTTGTAAAAGTATTCTACTTCAACCATGCGGTCGTGGTTTTGCACACAACCCTCCTGTTATTTTTTTTTCAAACGCTTAAACACCTTCCCAATCTTTCCCCAATCCCTTCCAATGGCATTCATACAGTCCCGCAAGTGGCAGTCAGCCATTATCCTTCCTTAAATATCGGGGTTGGACAGACTTGGCTCCAACTGCCCCACCATCTACCGCAAAATGAAATATGAAATGAGAACGATATTTTTATATTTTCGTACAAATGTGAATACGGTTGGTAATACAGCAATGATTGATATCATTTTCATCCGTTATTTTGTTCCATCTTCATTGACAAATTTTCATGCCGTATCTTCCGGTTTTAGCTGGTTGATACCAGCTTCACTTTTCATATCTAACCAGCCAAGTGATTTGGCTAATGGATGGTCTCGATGTTTCTTAGTTTTTAAATGCGCAATCAAATTCTTTTTTTCAGAAAATTCTTTGTCACATATCGGGCATCGATGTGCTTTACCAAATTTATGCTCCAAAACATGAATGTCGTAGGTGTTCTTAGATTTATATACTGACTCACATATATTGCAGCGGTACTCTTTAGGAAAATGCACGGAACGCATGTGTGGGGCAATGGCTTTTACAACCGCTCCACATAAATTGCATTTCTTAGATGGTTTATTCTCACCAGTAACTATTTCAGAATAATAATTTTTCCAATCGCAGGAGAACTTTGAATTTGGGTCTTTTTCGTGCTTTTTCAAATGATATCGAAGGGATAATTCTGATGGATATCTGGAAAAATACATAAAATAAAAAAATATTTCATTTATATGTATTACACTGAAGTACGGAAGCGAATGAAATAAAGTAACTGTTCGTTAACTGGGCACGCTTTAACTGGGTGCTCGCTAACTGGGACGATTCCCAGTTGAAAAGATAACCAACACTGAAAAAAATCACACGCGCACACCAAATGCCCTTTACACATGAATACCAACAAACCTACCCAATCATTTTAACAGGTCAACCCATATCGACTTTCAATGGAATCCACAATATTTTGACGTATTTTGACATTTGACGAGTTTTAACATTAAAATCTGAGTGTATAAATATTGGTTTTGGTATGCAAGACATGGCAAACGGAAGTGTGAGACACTTGATTTTGTGCTGTGAAGTGAAACGCAAGTGTATTCCACTCAGATATGAAATGTTTCATCTATTAGCACAAAAGTAAGTGGAATCCACTTGGCAGTAACGTGTCGATTTATAGTGAACGTCAATGATCAAAACGATCGAGGGGCATGCGAATGGGGAACATTAAAGGATGATGCTTTCGCGGTTAATTTTCTAGTTTGGGATTTAATAGTAACATAAGCAGTAACAACACGAATAGAACTTTTTGTCTGGCGACCAACTTAAAAATTTAAATCTTTTATTAGTGTCGCGAGGCAGCGTTAGCTTGCTGTTCATTGAAATCCCCCTCAACGTTTAGTTACGTTTGAGATGACATCCCAGTTAGCGAGCCGATTTCGATAACTGGGAAAGTGCTCTTCGCCCAGTTAGCGAACAGTTATGTACTGTAATATGATAAACTGTCATAACGCGTCTGAAACATTCGTGATGTACGAAATTATACTTGCCTTTTACCACAGTATTCACAATTTACCACCTTTGTTGAATGTATAGTCTTAAAATGCACTTGCACTGCATCCATAGAGCATAACTTTTTGTGACAGAGGTAACATTCATATTTCTTCAATTTCTCATGCTTTCGTTCAATATGTCGTCGAAGTTTGTGTCTATCGACAAAAAGTTTGCCACAAAATTCACATGCGCATGCAGATGTATGAAGCCTCTCGTGATATTTCAAAGATGTCAAAGACCGACAAACTTTGCCACATTTGTCACAAATTGAAGGAGAAGGAGTGTTTTCTTCTGAATGATATGACTGTATATGTCCATCAACAGCTCGCTTATTAGCATAGCATCGATCGCATTGGGGACATTTATACGGATTTTCATGCATCCTTTTGTGGATATTCAGCGTTGTTATACTGTTAATAACAATTGTTTCTGCTACGCAAATCGTGCATGTGTAAGGTAATTGATCTAAGTGAACTTCCAAATGAGCTCGCAATGCATCTGGTGTACCCATTGATTCGCTCTTGCATACATAGCATTTGAAATCGTTTAAACGTGGTCTATTTGGATCATCGAAGCGAGTTCTAGGTCGGCCAATTCGAGTTCCATTTTTTTTCTTACTAACGTCAGTGTCATTTTTTTTATCCATATCGGCATAAACTTCCTCGTTTTGGAATGGTCTTTGATTGAACGTATCGCACCGTTGATTTTCATATTCAGATAACCATTCTTCATAAATTGCCTCATTATCTGAATGTGTTACTCTTTCTTCGGAAACGTCCTTTTGCTCTTCCGCTTTAACTGAGAATGGCCGTTTTTCTCTGCAAAAAAAAAAAAACAAGTTATTAATATTTACATGTTACTGCATAATATATTTACAATTGTTGAGTAAATGTTCGTTGCTCCTCGTCAGTATCGATTAATTCTTCTTTTATATAGATTTCCGACCATTCATTCAACCGAAGCCGTAGGTTTTTGTCATTACTGCGAAAGTATTCAACTGTTTCATATATATTATCCAACGTAGAGAGGCAAGACCTGCAAATTTTTTGAGGAAGGCCATCTTCATCAGAAAACTAAAATGAGATTAAATAAAGTTTATATGTTACACGGCAGTTACCAAAAAAAAATTTCAACATTAATAAAATATTCAATTAGAATACGACACCTAAATGAAGCTAACCTTTAATTTCAAAATATCAGTGAAAACATTTGGCAAATTTATTGTTTTCACCTCAATAATAGAACGTAAGTGGTCTGTTTGTTTACAACAGAGTCGACAAATCATATTGAAATCCATTTTGATAGTTAAAATAGTGTAACAAATAATGCACATATACCTATATTTACTTTCGAGATTATATAAATCTAGTGATGTCCGATTACTTCTCGATTAATCGAGGTTAATCGATTATTTGCGAAAATATTCGATCAGTTTTTAATCGATTAACCGGCTTTCCGATTGTTGAATAATCGAATAATTGACCCCGATTATTGTTCGATTATAGTTCAACTTTGTCCAAAAATGGGAAAATTGGTTATGCCAGCGGTGACGAAAATACAAGAGATTTCGAAACCTCTGTTCTCACTTATTTTATATTATCCATTTAGTTGAAAATTGTAGTTGTTGACTGGCGACAATTGATTTTACTCTCATGCCGCACATTATACCTTACGTCGCAAATAGTGCGCTGTATAGCGCATCTGATGTGCTATACAGCGCACTACTTTCTATTTAAAGTCGCGATTTCGATTTAGTGCTGCGACGTTAATATTTCATACAAAATTATAGAAATGCGCGCACGAACGAGAACTAAACTTCGCGACTACGGAGTTGAAAAAAATTTTAAGGGCTGTTCGCACTTACGCGAACGCGAATAATTTTAGTTAATATTATGCAAAAAAATTACTAGGCAGTGTAGAGAGGAGCAACCTGAACCATTCAACATCGAACCAAGCAATGGCCTGTGGGCTGCCCACGGTACTCTCGCTAGAGAAGCATCAAAATACAAAAACATCGACCATATGGGTGAATTACCCGGGGAGTTACGGCAGTATTTGCATGGTGGTTTGGCACCAAGAAATTCTGACCCAATTTCAGTATGGAACCGAATTCGAGGACAGATTCCAACGCTTTTACCTAGAAATGTTCCTAATCTAACAGTCGATAGGAGAGAATGCATGGTTCCACTGTTCCAATGAATTATAAATATATTAAATAATGTGATTTCGAACCGAATGAGCATGAGCATGAGCATGATTGACCGCCCGCGGTTGCTACTCCGTTATTGCCAGATCAGCTGTAATTACACAGAGAACCAATGGATGATGCTTGGGATTAACATTCATCCTCAATGTGTAAAAACTGGTGACCTTAATCTTTTTATCAGGCAATACCAGCGCCGGTCGCATCCGAATTCAGGTCAAAGAAGGAGTGTATATAGTAATATGTTGACGTGATACTCGCTTTATTGGAAGCCGAGAACACCTCTGCACTTCTACGAGAAATCACTGGGATGTTGGAGAAAAGGGTAAGGTTTGCAGCAGATTTCGTTTTGGTAAACGATGCGCTAAGTTCTAATACCAGGTTCATAATACCAAATATCACGCGTACGAGTTCATTATATCTTTTACGGGAATCATAACGCGATCCGAACTCATTCCGGTTGATGATGTAACCCCGCAAAAATAAAGCGCACGCAAATAATGTGATTTCGAACCGAATAGCCATATAGTCTCTTAGAGAAAGTTTTAATATGTTGTAAAATTGTACAATATTTTTTGCTGCAAAAAAGCAAAGTTTAGGTGTTACACTATTTTACACAGAATTTGCAGTAGAGATTCGATCATAGGCTTGTTCGATGAACCAACTTCGTACATCGAAATCAAGAGGTAGGCCACGGAATAATGCTAGAGCTTTCTGCCAGATTTGTCAGTAAATCTAGAGAACAAGTTTATTGGTAACTGACTGTTGGTCAGCACTATTGTGCATGCAGAAAAAAATCGTAAGCGACGAGTCGCTCGTCTGACAAGGATTTTCCAGCGAATTTCGTAGTACACTAAAGTCGCTTTTTACGCGGGGGCACCCGCGTAAAAAAACCGCGTAAATTCCGGAATCCGCGTAAAAAAAACGCGTGCATTCCGGAATCCGCGTAAAAAACCGCGTAAATTCCGGAATCCGCGTAAAAACCGCGTAAATTCAGGAATCCGCGTAAAAAAGCGTGTAAATTCCGGAATCCGCGCAAAAGAAAACCGCGTTAAAAGCGACCTTAGTGTATTTTAATATAAAGTAGTCTTTTATTCAACATAAAGTGTCCCAAAATATGCGACTGTATTATTTTCTAATAGTTTTGATTGTTTTCTAGTCGCAAAACTATGTCAATTTTATCAAAGAACATTGAAACTGCATTGTACTGTGCGAGAAATAATCATGCAATATAACATCGCCAGAAATTTTCGCGTCGCTGGACTCACCAGCGAATTGCAGAGTAGCGCTGCAGCGACAATAACATTTTATTTTTGAACGCAGGGCTCACGCAATCAGATAATCGTATATCTCGATTAATCGAATATCTTTTGTCAGCTAATCGAGTCCGATTAGCGGACAGGAACAAAATAATCGATTAACAATTAATCGATTAGTTGAATAAATCGGACATCACTATATAAATCTAATGTCAAATAGTGATGGGATGTTATCGATATTTATCGTTAATATCAACAATTGCTTCATATCGATAATATTGTTAAATTTTAGCGCTAACGATAATTATCGATTAGTCAAAGGCGGCAGTTCAGGTGGCACAAAGCATACGAATTATTTCTTGCACTTGCAAAATATCATATAGTAGCTATCCGAAATAGCCAATAATTGTTCCCAATTCTCTACTGGCCGAATAGACTTTTGTAAAATTCACAAGTGAACAGACCTTGCTTTTGCGACCTCGCACCGCCGGCAAATATTATCGATAATTTATCAATAACATCGATAAGAAATTAGAAACTATCGATGTTATCGTTAACGATTTTGCTCGATATTTCCAATCACAAATCTCGCTAAACATGTGAAAAGGGCCCATGTGCCATATGTAAACAAGCCATAATTTCACGTTTTTCAATGAATACAAGCTTAATCTACTCGTACAAATAAAATTTTTCGATTAAGAGTGAATTCTTTTATAAATAAATCTTATCGGTAAGAGCAGATTTCGCTTGTATTGATCAAAAAACGAGAAAATTTTGCATGTTTACATATGGTACATGGGCCCTTTTCACATGTTTGGCGAGAAATGTCAAATTTGTTTTCGCGGTGTAACTACACTTTTCCGGACTACACTTGCAGCTTGAAATAAAACATTTTCAGTGTTGTTGCATTGGTATGCGTAATCAGAGTCTACACCAATGAGGTATACAAAGGTGAGGAAGAAGAAGTTATTTGTCTGTATTAGTAACGAAAAATAACAGGAGGGTTGTGTGCAAAACCACGACCGCATGGTTGAAGTAGAATAGTTTTACAAGAAAGATAACCCGGCTGCTTGCGTGTCATTCAATAAACGTTGACTAACCAGATCAATCGAATTTTGCGCTTCAACAAAGATTGACCATTTTCAATAATATAGTAAGTTGCTTGTCATGGTTGGGGCTTGACAATTTTTAAATTTTGAGATGACATTTTTTCGGATGTCGTGCTCATAACTGAAGGAAAAAATAATTCAGTACTTTTTGAGGCACGGAGATGAAGTAAAATTTATAACTTTTACAAATTAAAAAATTGAATTAACTCATTAGAAAATATTAACTCTTCAACCAAGTTTTTATTTCATCCTGAAAAGACAATTTGTTCTTCATTTTAGTATCGGATGAGATGCCGATCACTAACGTTCTGCGGTGGTGTAACGGAAACACATCTGACCGGAGAAGATGCCGATTACATCTTTGCGTTATCACTGACAGGGCAAATAATGTATTCCTTGTGATAAAGTAAACAATGAAATGCTGATATAACACTCAAAACTAGACGGCTCACGTGTTGTCAAAATGAGTTAACTTTTCATTGAATGCATTTTACTAGTGCTTACTGTCACACATAGACTGCATTTCACTAAAGTGCCTCACTGCATTAGCCGCTATCGATGCTGAGATCCGTTGCAACTAGTTCGCTATCCATAGCCATGCCACCGTTGTGGCCGCTATACGCTGCCATTGATATCCACTGTCCCTGCATCAGCTGGCCCAGCTACTATCGTTGCTGGAATCCGCTGCAACTAGTCTATCCATTGCTACGCCACAGCCCACAGCTGTGGTTGCTTTCCGCTATCGCTGGTATCCACTCACTGCTAGTGCTGCTGCTAAGGGAGGACGTCTGCTGTTGTCGCTGTCTAGAACTATTATGAGCGGCTTCGGCTGAAACAGGCTTTTATGTAGGCCAAATAGCATGTTTTCAATTGCAAGGTATATGATTCCGTCGACCGTGCTTGGGAAGCAATCATAGGGTAACTGCTCATATATTCATCTCAGTACCTATATTCATCTCATCACGCCTTTTGGATCAATTTATCGTCATATTTTACCATATTTTCAACGTACAACTGTCAACCACTTGACAGAATCGAGAAGCAAATAGATTTACTTTCAAACATTTGTAGACATTTGACGATAAATTGGACAAATGAGAGAAATAAGATGAATATAGGTGCAGCTGGCTGTTGAGATGAATAATGGAGCAGTTCCCCTATAACGACCAATCAAAGGTCGAATTTTCCGTTTTGACAAGGCTTGACTGTTTTCAATAGTACAATAGTATGAATAATAAAATTACAATTATCTTCTTTTGGGAAGAATCTTAGAAGATTTTCCAATTTATTGCTGCAAGAACGAAGGCAATCCATCGAATACTAACCGATTTATTAGCGTTTGAAATTGAACATATTTTTCACTTTTTTCGGTTTTAGATTTTCATTTCACATCCCTATGTAGCCGAACTTCCTGAGAGAAGTATTCTACTTCAAAAGGTAAACAGAAGCATGTGTTGGGGTTGTAACGTAGATCACCAAAAACAAGAAAATGCCATTTGGAATTGTGTTCCGCATTGTTTAACGACGAAGGTAGGCATTTTTAGCCGTAAACTGTCATAACCTGTGAAAATTTTTTGAAAAAAATTTACCGAACTTTGATTTTTGGGCGTTGTTTTTTGACTTTTACGTCATCACTGTTAACAAAAAAGAAGCCCTTTAAACTTGAGACTCAAACCATCTCCGTACCTTTCTTCATTCCATTGCCTTTCTATATAGACCATTTTACGAACTGACAGGTGTCACAGATCCTGCTGATATTGATGCTGCTTTTACGTGCGTTATGTCAGCGGTTCCGAGCTTTCTGTCAAAATTTCATTCATGAATTGAGTTCAGAAACGTCTCGTAAAATGGTCTATATTCCATTGAGTCTATATGCTAATATCTGAGGGCATCTTCAGCGGTGGTCCAAATCGTTGTTTTGTTCTATTTTTTTGGAACTAACTCAAATTCACTGCTGCACCGGTGGTGTACATTTTGTTTTATACCAGATCTAAATTGAAAAAAATTTGAAACTGGTATACGTTTTGGTCTAATTTTGGAACAAGAAATAGATCGTTCTAAAACCCTTTGTACGCTGCGAATAGGTGGGTAAAATGTCATATTTCAATTGAATACCTCATTTTTGGCTATTTCCATATAAGCGTTTTGCGAGTGTTGGGGAATAAACAAAACAAAGTTTTTTTTTGACAACTCACAATTCATTTTTGTGACTTTTCTGATGCAGAATATGAACAGGTTTGTCGTTTTTGGCATCAAGGAAACCGACCAGCAAAAGCGGACCAGCGTCGCCTTAATTGTATTGGGACTAGAGGAGAACTTAAGAGGCCAGAAAAATGTTCCTAGAAGACACTGAACTGAAAACGTTTAAAATGCTGGGGTGACATTGCGCATTTCTTTCGAGTAACTCGAACAAAACTAAATAATCTCTGGGGGGGGCGTTATGTTTCGTTTTTCGTATTTTTCGACTTTGCGGGTTAGATGAGCCGCAGGACAAATGACAATGACTGCTCCTTTTAAGCTTGAAGCATAACTTGCAGTATGTGACCAACTCGAAAATAGCAAAAATCGTTCGAATCGAGCAGCGCAATGCCACCCAATATCCTCAAAACCCAAACCAAGTTTGAAGAACTGTAAGATTTTAAAAGATTGATGAGACGAAAACGGAAGATTAACATCTACGCAATCAAATATTTTTCGCTATCCTCCGAAGCCCTACTTGTAGCAGAAATTTTTCGATCATACCAATCCATCCCAAGGAATGTCACTGACGCTCGGGTCAAACCGTCAAATCCATAAAGTCTTATGGATATAAAGTGTCTTATCAAAGTAATCGTTTAATGTGCGTAAAAATTATCGAATTTCCGTTTGTTAAATATTGAGTGTTTTTATTATAACAAGTCTCATAAACTGATAGCATGGGGTATTGAATTGTGGATAGTGTGACAGAAGTCAGCGGTTTAAATCAACAAGATATACAACACCGGTGCGGAGAACGAAAAGATGGTCTATATTAGCTGGTTCTATTCAGGTTTCGCTGGTATAAATCTAGTATAAAGTTGTTTCAAAAATAGACCACCGCTGAAGACGCCCTGAGGAGAGACACCTGGCTTCTTATTCTTCTTACTCACCCACCTCGACGATCCCTGTTGTATTTTTCTTAAGTGATGCCATTCACTCGGAAAATGCTTGAATGTTTTTAATGCTCTTTATCAGCATTATGCACAATTCCTCCTGCAGGCGACAGAATTACCTGTCTGAGGGTTACCGGAGAATCTGCATCTTTAAGGCCCGAACACACACACGTTGTGACAACGCCTTCATGACAAAAATTGTCAGTACCTTCTTGAAACCTTCTAATGTGCCTTCTGGCATCTGCCACTTTCCGCTCGTCTCCGAGGAAGGCGCAATCACGCCGTCTCGAACCCCGCTGTGTGCTAACCTTCTCGTCGTCATGCCACCCAATTCATGTTTGTTGATGTTTTTTGGAAGAAAAAATAAAGCAACACACTTCTAAAATTACCAGCATGCGTAAAATGATACAACACGGCATCGCCGCTTTCGCAAAAAGAAGGCGACACAAGACCGTGTGGAAGGCACAAAGCGTCTACACGGAAGGCAGTGAAGTACGCAGCCGAAGGCGGCGAACGGCTACCTTTTTCACTAGAAGGCACAGCTAGAAGGCGTCCCGACGGAAAGCGCAATTACGCCTTCTAGTTTGTATGGAGAAGGCGTCATTACGCCGTGTGCGTATTCGGGCCTTTAATATCCTTAAAATCAAATGTGTCATCCATCAGTGATTATGATCAGTGATACCAAATGTGCAGATTTGTCTGCAAAACGCAGATTTTTGGAGTCCATGTGCAGATATCAGGGGAATGGCAATGTCATGGTGTAATGAGTAAAGTATATGGAAGTTTTGCTAGGCGCCTGCCTCGGGGCTTTATTTTTTAATTAAGCCCCGATATGTTGGCTACTGTCAAACGTGTAGAGTTTAGATAGGGCTGCCATCCCCTTGGCAGATATTTATTGGTTTGCAGATATTTGCAGTTTTTCCACGGTTTCTACAGATTTTTATCAGAGTTTCCTTATATTTGCGCAGTTTGTTTTAAAATGAGTGCAGATTTTTACGGACTTTTGCCTGCACGAGCGAAATTTTTTCGGATCACGGATAGATTTTTTCAGATTTCGAGCACATTTTTCCGGTTTTTCGAGCAAATACAGACATTTTTCAAAAACATCTGGTATTCAGCGAAGCTTTATATTGCGTGTGGCCAACATGTAAAATTGCGTTACATGGGGGTGGGTGGGTATTGGAAATTTCCAAATTCCGCATTATGTAAAATTTGAATGGTTCCTAAATAAGCAGTTATAAATGTGGCAACCCTGTTTTTTACGCTCATGATTCGCACTTGCGTGCTCTGTGAACCGGTTCACAGGAGGGTTCACATGAACGAGCGTGAGCTGTTTGCCCATCCCTAGTTTTCTGTAGTCTGTTTTGTTGATGTGCTTTTCTAATTCTATAAAAAATAAAAATCTTTCGAAAAGCACCTGTAAATTTCAATGGGGAGTCATAGGGTACGAATGTGTCGGCTGTGCTTATCAACCACAGTAGTACTTCGCTCAATTTTCACAATTTTTCGAAACCATAATTTAGTATTTATTATTCAAGATTACATCAAATTAGAGGTAAATCCATTGTATATAGTAATAAAAAAAATGACGAAAAACATGATTTCAGATCAAAGAAGATGATAGATTGCCAAAACTTATATGCAAATCGTGCGCTGTTAAACTCATTAGAATTAGAGAGAATGTATCACTATTTAAAGAAAGCGATCGAAAACTACGTGACAAACTTCGCGATGATGTTGGATTACCAGATGTAAACGACTTGCGACAGGACAAGAAGCGACGGTATACTCGCCGTGAAAAAATATTTTACAGTGGTTCGGACGATGACGTGGATAATCAAGCAAATGTTCCAGTCAAATTTGAAAAGAGAGATCTCGAATCACATGAACCTACCAACGAGCAATTGTAAGATATTATGATCAATCACAGAGAAAATATTAACTTTAGAACTTATACACAGGTTTGAATTCAACGAAGTTAAAGAGGAGATTTTAAGCAGCGACGTTGATGAAGATATTCCCCTAACAAGGCTTAGAAACTCTTTGAAAGCTGAAAACGCGACTAAAAAAGATTACAATTTAGCAAAACAGACATCTGAGAATTGCAAAACAGAAAGTGATAAGACAACCATCATTTCTTATATAGACATAGAAGCAAAGAGCGATGATATAGCTTGTAATGAATTATATGATTTGATAGCAGAAAATGTGCAAAAATCAGATAAATATTCTGGTGATGAAGTTAAAATAACGAAAAATCGCCGACGGATAAAACAACAGGTAATATGCGAAAAAAGATTTACAAGGTGGCCTAGAAGACAAACGAGTCTGCTTAGAGATCATGCTGAAACGGGAAATCACAGAGATAATACGCTTGATCTTGTTACGGACGAACCAAAACAGGCAGACAGTACTGATTCGCCGGATGACACAATCTATAAAAAGAAAAGAGGTAGACCAAGACTAGTTGAAAAACAGCAAAAGAAGCAAACAGTTCGTACATTGAACAGTTTGCAGAAAAAACAAGAACCATTTCCATCCTTGCATGATTATAAATGTTATATTTGTAACAGTGATTCGTTGGGTTCAAGAAAAGCGATGATCGAACATTTCTCTGTTCACATTGATAAACTTCCATATACTTGTAAAGAGTGCGTTATGGAAACGGTCATTTTAACTCGTGTCCGTACGTTGAACAGTCATATGAAAATGCATGCTCAACCAGTAAAATGTGATTACTGTGATCGCCGCTACAGTAATGCTGCAGGAAAATACTATCACACACAGACATTTCATTTAGGAGGTGGTGCTCCTTGCTTGGTTAATTGTGAAGTTTGTGGTAAAACTTGTGGTTCACAATCTTCCTTGAAACAGCACATGAAATACCATACCACAAAACTGAAATGTAACAAATGTGACATGGTATTCAATCATCCTAACAAACGAAGAAATCACGAAAGACTACACGATGAAAATCGAGGATACGAATGTGTAGTATGCAAGAAGGTTACATCAATCATACAGTGTACAATATTCGTTATACCTCAAGCTTTACTATTTTCAGGTTTTACAAACAATTGAATCTTATGATGTTCATCTAAAAAAACATAGCCAAGAACGCAGCTATCAATGCCATCTGTGCCCAAAAAAATTCAACACTTCATGTAATTTAATTTTACATTTAAAGGTAAAAATGCTAATGTGTAAGATATATTTGTGTTATGTACGGCAATGATTGTAGGTGCATGCTAAGAACGATAATTACAAACCAGCCAAGTCATGGGTCGAACATTATACTGTGCTGAGTCGTAATCCAATGCATTTTAAGTGTAACCACTGTGATCGCTATAATACAGATAAGGTGAATAACATGATATCACACCTCCAGGCCCATTTTAAAGAATATGAATGCGATCAATGTCAGCATAAGTTTGCTACAGCCAAGCAACTACGAGCACATTATACAACACACACTGGTGAAAAACCAGAGAAGTGCAAATACTGTGAAAAAGTATTTTCTACTAAAAACAATTTACGAATACATCTGAAAGCATCACATCCGGAATGGATCCCAAGACGACAACAGCAAGGTCAAGAGTCGCGGTTGCAGACAAATGTTCATCACTCACAAACTTCGATTGCACTTGAGCCAAATGCTTATGGAAATCTCTCAACTAGCGGAGTGCTTTTTAGTTCACAACTTGCACAAAGTAATGAATAACATTAAATGCATACGTTACAAAAAGGAATTAATGAATTAAGCACCAATACAATAAATGCTACCATTAAAAAACGCTCAGAGACTGGATGAAACAGCTGAAAGAAGCAGAGATGCTCGAAAAACTGGAAAAATATGCTTGAAATTTAAAAAAAATCTATCCGTGATTCGAAAAAATTTCCCTCACGTAGGCAAAAGTCTGCGAAAATCTGCGCACAGCACATTTTGAGAAAATATGCAAATATCAGCGAATCAATAAAAATCTACACTCGGACTCTAAAAATCTGGGGTGACATAAGGCATTTCGTTTCGAGTAACTCGAACCAAACTAATGTCGTTTTCGTTTTTGCGGTGTAGCTACACCGCGGACTACACTTTGTCCTATAGCTGTTTTTTTTTTCATTTTCCGGACTATCCCGGACAACCCTTTTTCTGTCCCGGACAGTCCGCGAAAGAAACTCTGTCGGGGTAGTGCTTTGGACCACACTGGCCCGCCGTATCTCAGTATAGACGAAGTCACGCTAGCTAGAAGTTTTCGCTTGCTGCTGTACACTGCTGAGCTATTGGACATCATGCGAGATAATTAGCAATAATCAATGCGAGCAATAGCCATTGAAGCCCTCTTACAGGCATATTCGACATGGCTCCCGAAGGCGAGCTTGTCATCGATCATCACCCCCAGCAGCTTCAGGGAGCGCTTAGAGACGATGGTGCAATTCTCGACACTGATCAACGCTTGTTGCTTCGACTTACGGTTATTAACAACTGAAACCTCCGTCTTATGATGCACCAGCTCCAGTTTTTTGGAGCGCATCCAGTCCTCGACGACGCTTATAGAGTGCGAAGCCGTCAACTCAACCTCCTCGATCGACTCGCCGTAGATCTCAAGTGTAGGGATACCACCCGTCCTGATTTAGCAGGACATGTCCTGATTCTGAGATCATATTTGAGCGTCCTGATTTCTTTTTCATATTCTAGAATTTGTCCTGATTTTCTTAAGATATTCAATTTTGATGTATGGCAATAATATGTACACGCAAAAGTGCTAACCTTAATCAAGCGGAAATCGAAATCAGAATCATTGGTTTCGGGCTTTCGGGTGAACAATAAGTTTTGGGGTGCTCAAAAACCGTGGTCAATTTTCGTAAGCCGACGTCCCCAAAGGCATGATCTGCCATTTGCGCTGTTTTTGGCCACATAACCCATAACTAACCGACAATGATGCCAGTAAAGTAGCACCGTATGCGTATGAATGAAACCTGAATCGTATTTAAACCAAAATGTGAACAAATCAGATATCTTTTTAATTGTTTATGATTTATTCATGTTTTTAAATGGCCGGATTCATGAAAGTGCATCGATCACGTAATATTCAGTACCCTACTTATTAGTATTCATTGATGGCTGCACTGCTCCAACGTTACCAGCCTACTGAACACCAGTTGAAATTTTGTGATTGTAATGGTTTGAAATAATATACATTTAAAATTATTAAAAATTATTGATTAATATTATTAATCTCAGCAAAAAAATCTTGCATGAACACTGTGAAAATATGTTTTCTTCAGTTTTATCTTAGTAAATTGACGAGTGAAATCTTTTGAAACCGTTAAACATTTGGTAATTGTGAAGTAACGCGAGCACTAGAAACTTTGTGTGTCTTTCTGAAAAGTATCATTTTACTCATTTATCTGTCACTTCACTTCTATAACAGTCGAGTTGAAAAAGCGTAGATCAAATAGGAGGCAAAGCGCAGGTACTAACCAGCTAGGAGGTCTAAGGCTTAGATCAAATTTGTATCGAAAAGAAAAGGTATCCTTATTTCTAACTCCGACCAGATGGTATCCCTACTCAAGTGTGATGTCCGTAAATCCAACGATCACAACCCCTTGGTGAAGCTTTAGTTTCAGCACTTCATCGTACATGATATTCCACAGTACCGGGCCCAGGATGGAACCTTGTGGAACCCCTGCGGTAATTGGGACACATTTTTGACCCTCGTCTGTGCTGTAAACTAGCACACGATTCTGGAAATAATTTTCCAGAATCTTGTACAAAGATTCCGGAGTGTCTAGTTTACGAAGCGAGTGGGCTATAGAATCCCAGCTAACACTATTGAACGCATTTTTCACGTCAATCTTTTACGCTGGAGTGCTACCTCTGCTGTTTTGGTGACGGACAGAACAGCCGTCACCGTAGACTTGCCTTTTCGGAAGCCGAACTGGCTACTCGACAGACCGTTTGCACTTTCGGTGTACCTAACCAGTCTATTGAGAATAACCTTCTCGAGCACCTTACCCGCCGTATCGAGCAGACATATCGGTCTGTATGCCGACGGGTCACCAGGTGGTTTCCCTGCCTTCGGCAATAAGACCTGCTTCTCTGCCGTAGTCTCACAGAATGACGTAGGCGCCAAAGTGGCCGATTTGTGTTTTTTGATATTAAACGATAGAACACACCAAACCGGACCTTTAGGCACCGAAATTTTATGAAAAGTGCAAAAAATAGCGTCATTAATTCACGAAAACGCAATGACGTAACCGACATTTCTACTCAACGTGACGTAAATTCAACCCAACTACGTTTGTGATGCTCTTATTTTATTCAACGACTCGTAAATAAACCAAATTTGGCATGTAGAATAGGAGCAGGAAATATTTATATGATGGTACGACACCTCTCTCTTCTCTGTAAGAGAGGGGTTCCGTCAAAGTAAAACACATATTTGAAACAATATTTCCGGAAAATAGCTTAAAATGATCGAAATGATGCCTAGGATCCAAGAATTGCCCCCAGAGATTTTGAATTCTAAGATGGCAAATTCTGGTTCCTTAATAACAGATCAAAATGGCCAAATACCACCCAATTTGAGAAGTTGCGGAATCAGAATGATACCCAGAAGCCAGAAATTGAGCCTTTTTGAAATCCAAGATGACGACTTCTGCTCTCTGGAAAACATTCCAAAATTATCGAATACCACTCAATATGGATATTTTCTTAAACGGGATGATGAACAGAAGCCTACAATTGACCCCAGAGAATATCGGTTTAATCTCCGACCACGGATTCAGCTTAGCGGGGATGAAATTGAGGTAGTTGGCAAGTGCGTGCATCCAGGCTAACTGGTGATTACGAGAACGACATTAGCAGAGAAATTCGTCGAGGTCTTATGGCGGGAAATCGGGCCTTTTTTGGACTCCGGAGGATCACAGAAAAAATCATAGAGAAAAAACTGATTTTAAGGAGGGGTGTTCCACAAAAAACTCTATTTTGTCGTGTTGAACGTACAGATAGGACATCGCAGTATTCAGCAATTATTTTTCTTTTAAAATGTTCAACAACTTTACTGAAGGAAGCAATCCGATATATTGAAAATTAGAAAAAATATTTTTTTCATTTAACTGTTAGGTGGATTGATCAAAAAACCAAAAACGCCAAAAGTAAGGCCTTGTTCTATGAAACAATTTTGCTGAAGACATTGAGTACATAAAATCAATTTTTCACGGTCAAATCTAGAACGATCACGATTTTTCGAATTTCGACGACTGTGCACTGTGGGATTTTCAAATAAATAATTCCACAAATTGTAAATGTCTTGAAATATAATACTTGGAATGTGTAGAAACTATTTTGGAAGTTGTTTCATAAAATTGTGGCTAAAAAACGTGCTTCACATTGAGTATTTCGTCGTTTTAATATAACTTTTTTGTACTTTACGACCTTCGAAAGGGCATTACTCAAAAATGTACCGTACGATGATTTTGAAATTTTGACCAGAGATAGAGATTCTGGACGTCATAACGAATCGATTGGTGTACTCAGATTCTTTGGTGCATTTTTTTTATAATATTGGTCTGTGGGAGCACCGTGATATATATATTAGGGTGGGGAATCGTTATGTGGTAGATGGCTCGGATAGCTGCGCGGTGTGTGGCGTGTAGTTCGGTCGAGCAAGCGATGGTTCAGCGTGATATGCCGACGTAGGCGTAAAGCGACTGTACTGCCGTTATGCGATCGAGCACTTTGCTGACCCCGCGTTATGCTGCCGGTCATCGCCAGTGGTACAGTTTAAGCGAAGAATAGAAATAAAGAAGTGAGTCAGTCCCGTCCAGACGGGCACGCGAGAAGGAAGTTATTAACTCTCTGTTGTGTATCACAAAATCCGAACCAAATACAACATGGCGATCCTGCCAGGAGCTAGTGAAGCTAGTGAAGTTCATCGTGATGAAGAAAAATCTATTTTAATGGTATGAAAAGCTATCGTTTTGGCAAAAAGGAACGAATTCTTGGGAAGCTATGTTGGCAGAAAAATGGCAGAAAAATACACTAAGATTATCAGTTTTAACATCTGCTAGTGGTAAAAACTCAAAGAGTGGCGCTTGGTTCGGTCTAGTCGCAAAAAAAATGCAAGCGCAAATGGTGAACCAATAAAACATTTCAGTGTTACGAACAGTTAGAATGGGTTGGTTTTCGGCCGATGAAATTATCGCGCCCGTAACCAACACTAATAGCAGCGAGCGTAACGAAACCGCGATCGCTGTAGCCGCCTGCGTGTTAGCAGCCGTCGCCGTGAGCTATATCGCGGTAAAATTGCTAGCCAAATTGCATCGGCAGCAAACCGAGCGGGTAGCTGACCGTGCGGTGCGGTTAAATAATACTGTCGCGCAAATACGAACAATAAGTAATAAGCCGCGAATATACAAACAATAAGTGAAAAGTGACTAAATACAAAAAAAAAAGACACACAAATGAGCCAAATAAGTCGGCACGACTCAAATGTGCGAGTGCTAGAACTCTGTAACAAAGTCCTGGCGCATATCGCAGAACAAATGGATAAACAGCTGCATGCACCAGGGTCATCGATTTCGGCTGCCCGAAAGACACCGTTAAAAAGGCAATCATGAGCATTAACGCCTACGAAGACATTCTTCTGGATTCGTTCGCGAACTTCACAGCGCTGTCGAACAAAATCGGAGGAGACGTTGCTGCCCAAGCGGAGCTGGTCAAACAAGCCTTCAATGCCCAGTTCTCGTTTGTGCGGACTGCAGCCGAATGCAGCGCACCGTCCAACAATAGTGACCTGCAGAACCTGCTCAAGCCGACCTCGGATAAGATTGCCGCCAACTAAGCTAAGTATTTCAAAGCAAGGAAAAAAAATAAACACTAAATTATATTTTGTTTTAGGCAGAAATATAGCTCTCCAAATATTAAAGTACCACAGAGTACCTCTCAAGTCAAAAAACCTCTGTAAGTAAAAAAAAAAATATAATAATAATAAAATAACAAAATAAAATTACTACCTATATACAATAAATATTTGATAATACCTGTATAATAATCAAATAGCCATATGGAACAAATTTTCTCATATGGAAAAATTCTTCGAAGCGGGTAACACTTTAAATAAGTTGCTTGTAAATTTGAAAAAGTTTAAAAAATTAACAGCCCCGACAAAGAGGGAGAAGGTAATATTAATTAATAGAACACTAGAGAAGATTAGAAGGATAGTTCTGGAGTCTGAAGGGACTCAAAACTATCCAAAGTTCAGAAAACGGTACAAAACCCTAAAAGAAAAGGCAACGGAGTGCCTAGAAATACTTCAAGGCATTTTAGAAGACACGACGACTAGTGAATCGGAAAATTTCGATTCTGACGAAATACAAATGGCAGCAAAACTCGACCTTTCGCTAGCCCTGAAGGTTGTATCCATATTCACAGGAGACTGCGCAGAGCTAGGACATTTCCTAGAAACCGTAGACCTCCTCAAAGCGTACTCGGAGAATGTTCCCGAGACAGCTCTATTAACCTTCCTTCGGACTCGTTTGACTGGGGCATCACACGGAGTGATCGAGAAAGCCAAGTCGATCGACGAAGCGAAACAAATATTAAAGGACAAATTTTCAGTCCGAATCACCCCGAAGGCGGTAGAGAATGAACTAAACCAAATGAAACAAACTAATAAAACTATTTCCGAGTTTGGTGCGGAAATAGAAAAGCTAGCTACAAAACTAGCATCGGCGCACGTTTCGAACGACACATTCGCAACGGAAGCAGCCGCAGCTAATATAGTACAGCCCATTGCTGTACAAGCATTTATTAATGGATTAAAAAATCATCAAACAGCTTTTTTCTTAAAGGCCAGAAACCCAGGCACCCTAACAAAAGCAATTAGTGGTGCACTGGAAGTGAATGATACCAGCGACGAACCCATAATGTGGATTCAACCCAGGTTTCGGAGGTATAATAACAACCCTCGCGGAAACTGGCGGGGACGAGGCCGTGGTTTCCGGAATAGAGGCGGTAACCGCGGTAGAGGACAATTTTACCAAAACCAAGGAAATCCAAATAACAGAAACAATTACCAACGAGGTAATTACAAGTAAGGAAACAACAATAGACGTTTCAATAACAACAATAATAATAACTAAAATAACGATGACGCAAATAATAGAAACAATGACCGCGGACGACAACAAAATAATCGTCACGCAAATATGGCAGAACAAGAAAATGGAAATAACGAAGAGGTGAACGTGGCGAATCTTTTTCGTGAATAACGCAAACAAAGGATTGCTACGTGCCAAATTTTATTTTTATCAAAGGGACGTAAATTTCATAATCGATAGCGGAGCCAGTTGTTCGCTTATATCAAAACAGTTGGTACCCAGAAATGTTAAGATCAATTACCATAATACTATTACTATAACAGGGATAAACGGAAGATCACAGTCCTTAGGGGCAATAGCCACTGAAATTTGTTTCGGCGACTATTGTTTCCCCGTAACGTTGCATGTATCGGAAAATTTATCACAGAGCGTACCGGCACTGCTCGGTACAGATTTTTTGAGAAAGTATGAAGCTAGCATAGACTTACGAACGATGAAACTAAAATTAGCTCACCAACAGTGTAAAATTACGATTCCTTTCAACAATTATCATAGTTACCACTGCGTAACTACCAGCGTAACAATACCAGCGAGAACTGAGATCCTAACATTCGTTCCAACAAAGATAAAAGGTAAATGCGTGATTTTAAACAAGCAAATATCACCATTCGTTTTTGTAGCTAACTCGGTAGCTACTCCAATTGAAAATAAACTACCAGTACGAATATTAAACGTAAATAATAAACCTGTGAATGTTGCAAATTTGCAAGTGAAAACCAAACCACTAACGGATTATAACGTCATTGAAATCACAACACTAAAGCATGAACAGAGCAGGATTGATAAACTGTTCAAAGAATTAAAACTAGATCATTTGGGGAAGGACGAGAAAAAGACGATCTCCGATATTTGTAAAAAATATAATGATATATTTTGCCTAAAGGATGATCATCTGACGACATCTCGAATTTATGAACCTTCCATAAACATAAAAGAATGTTCTAAATCTTCATACACAAAACCATACAAAATACTACACTCTCAAAAAGATGAAATAAACAAACAAATAAAAACTATGCTTGAAAACGATACAATCGAGAGTGCACAATCTGAGTGGAACAGCCCAATATTATTGGTACCGAAAAAATCGGCCAATGATACAAAAAAATGGCGTTTAGTCATAGACTATAGAAAGGTCAACCAAACGCTTCAAGATGATAAATTTCCCTTGCCAAATATTGAAGAAGTTATCAACTCATTATCGGGCGCAAGATATTTCTCACACCTTGATCTATCACAAGGTTATTATCAATGCCAAATTAAACCCGAAGACAGACCTATAACAGCTTTTTCAACACCAACAGGTCAATACCAAATGAAAAGGTTACCAATGGGTTTGAAAACAAGCCCATCCTCTTTTTCTAGGTTAATGACAATTGCTATGTCAGGTCTTAATATGGAGAAATGTTTAGTCTATCTGGATGATCTGATCATCTTTGGACAAACGATTGAGGAACACAGTAGAAACCTCATTAGCACTTTCGAACGTTTAAGGAAAGTTATTTTGAAACTGAACCCAGAAAAGTGTAATTTCTTCAAAAAGGAGTTGGTGTACCTAGGTCATTATATCTCTTCGGATGGAATCAAGCCTGATCCCTCGAAGATCGAAGTGATCAAAAGCTGGAAAACACCAACTACATGCGACGAAGTTAAAAGATTTGTAGCTTTCGCTAATTATTATAGAAAACACATTGAAAACTTCGCAAAAATTTGCATTCCGCTTAACAAACTAACGAGAAAAAATGTGAAATTTGAATGGACACAGAAGTGTCAGGAATCTTTCGAACTTTTTAAAAATATATTCGTCAATCCTCCAGTATTGGATTATCCTAAATTCAACAAAGAAAATAAATTTATACTGCACACTGATGCTTCTGGTTGCGCTATAGGTGCCGTTTTATCAAATGGAAACGGAATGCCGGTGGCGTACGCCAGTAGAGCATTAAACAGTGCAGAATATAACTATTCGACAATCGAGAAGGAACTTTTGGCCGTGGTCTGGGCGATCAGACACTTCAGACCATATTTATATGGAAAGAGGTTTTCGATCCGCACTGATCACAGGCCTTTGGTTTATCTTTTCTCGATGAAGGATCCTTCAAGCCGTCTAACCAAATTCAGATTGGCGCTTGAAGAGTATGACTTTGATATCACCTACATACAAGGAAGTCAGAATGTGATAGCGGACGCGTTGTCACGTATTTCGTCTTCCGAGTTGAAAGATATAAATAACAAAGTCAACAAAGATATTCTGATAACAACAAGAAGTAATAAAAATAATGAGTCTAGTTTGAAACAAGTCAATGGAATGCCTGGCCAACATTCTAAAGACGAAACAGACATCGAAATAATCATCTGCGAAGAACAACAATCACCTGAAGCCGAATATTGCTCAAAAAACAATCAAATAATTTTGAAACCAGCGAGCACGCTTATCCAGCTACGGTGGATAGTTATGAAGCTGAAAAAGATATGCCAAGAAAAATCAATTATTGAGCTGATGTTAAAAAATAATGAACGCGCGAAAAAATATATAATGAAGTGTACACTAATAATTTAATGAAAGGCATGCCACCAATAAGATTGGTAAATAATGAAGTAAAGCATATCGTAGATCCAAAGGAACAAGAATTGATAAAAAATGATTTTCATTTATTGCCAACGGCAGGGCACGCAGGAATAAATAAAACATTTAAAAATATACAGAAAAGATACTACTGGAAGACCATGTCGAAAGACATATCGAATTACGTTCGTTCATGTGAAATTTGTCAAAAGAACAAACACGTAAAACCGAACAAGACACCCATGATGCAAACAACAACTGCAACGAGTGCATTTAATAACATATATTTGGATTTAGTTGGTCCATTGCCACCAAGCAACGAGGGATGTCAATACATTCTGACAACCCAGTGCGAACTGACTAAGTTCGTAACTGCAACACCAATACGAGATAAATCCACAAATGTTGTAGCAAGAGCTTTCGTCGAGAATGTCCTTTTAAATTATGGGATTCCTGAGGAAAAAGCAACCGACAGAGGAACAGAGTTCATGTCTGAGCTATTTCAAAAAATTTGCAATCTTCTAAGAATTAAAAAGCTGAATTCCACGGCATACCACCATCAGACAGTGGGAGCTTTGGAGAATTCACACAAAACGTAAGGCAAATTTCTAAGAATATACGCATCAGGAACACCAGGAAACTGGGCATCTTGGATAAAGTATTACCAATTTGCATATAATACAACAACACACTTAGAAACGAATATGACGCCTTTTGAATTAGTTTTTGGAAAATTGTGTAGATTACCATCTAATCTGAGCGAAAACGACAAGGCAGATACCTTATACAACGTAGAGGACTATGCAAAACTTCTGAGATATAAATTACAAAAAACACAAAAGGAGACAAGAGACAAATTAATAAACTCTAAAATGAAAAGAATAACCAAATATAATGTCAATGCAAAAGATATAAGATATAATGTAGGTCAACTAATTCTTGTAAAAAATGAAACAGGATCTAAGTTGAGTAAAATATATTTAGGACCATATCCAGTAATGTAAAAATAAGAACAGGAGACAAAATAGATATAATACATAAAACTAGATGTAAACCCTTTATAACCAATAGTGAGTAAGGATTATACAATTAATAAGGCGTGTGGTAGATGGACACGAATTTTCGGATATAATATAATTAATTGTTCAATCTGAAATTATATAAAATTTATAACTATAGTGAAAAATTTTATAAAAAAAATAAATAGGGCGTGTGGTAGATGGCTCGGATAGCTGCGCGGTGTGTGGCGTGTAGTTCGGTCGAGCAAGCGATGGTTCAGCGTGATATGCCGACGTAGGCGTAAAGCGACTGTACTGCCGTCATGCGATCGAGCACTTTGCTGACCCCGCGTTATGCTGCCGGTCATCGCCAGTGGTATAGTTTAAGCGAAGAATAGAAATAAAGAAGTGAGTCAGTCCCGTCCAGACGGGCAAGCGAGAAGGAAGTTATTAACTCTCTGTTGTGTATCACAAAATCCTGAATTTATTGGAAGTCGATTGGTTTTGTCTCCGCTTGGCGCATTGCATTTTAAATTTATATGGAGATTTGTATGGAAAAACCAACTTTTTTGCATTTTCCATTCTAAAGATCTCAAAATGGCTCAAACCATAGGTTTCATGACTTCATATGGTAGGTTTCTTGATGCCTTAAAACTTGACCGAAGACACTAAAGAGCTAGGGTGTGCCAAAAAAATACTAGAGCTGTTCAAAGTTGAGTATGTCGAAATTTATGTTGCAAATCATTTTTTCTGCCAACACTGCCAGTGTACCGGCGTCAGTCCGATTTCCATCAGAAGTTACCTCTGAAACACGTTGTAGATTTTATTTACGCCTAGAATATTGACCTGAATTTGTTTGCTTGGTCCAGCTGAGTGTATAAACTCGTTACGACTAGTGATGGGAAACTTATCGATACTTATCGATAGGTGCAGGACATCGATATTATCGTTAATTTCTTGACGTTAACGATAATTATCGATATTTTAAAGGTGAGCACAGGGGGGATCTATCTGTCAAACATCGTGTAACCAACATATTCGGCAACATGGCGTTTGTTTTGGTTTTTGTTCTTTTTGGTGATGAAATTGATCGATGTGAAATATTACAGAATCGGAACCTTCTTAAATCAGAACTCGTAAAACCGCGAGAAACTTTCATAAATGTGTTGTGTAGTGATTTTTCCCCCATTATTGTTCATAGTTACAAACATCATGGACCAACAAACGTCATGGACCAGAGTTGATCTGCGATAACGCACACATATGTGGAATTTGACATCAGTGAATCCCCTCTGGGTGAGCACAAGTCAGTGCGGCTGGTTACTGGAAGAGACCCAAAAGAATGAGACCTCACCTACCCTTACCCAGGAGTTGCTTTTGTCGCTAGGTATTTGTTGGGTGCTGCTATTCGACAAGATTTAGCATTGTTGGGGGTGGTGTGAAGGTTCGCCCCGGGTGTCACTGAGTTTCTGAAAAATAATGGTAACTAAAAAGGTACTTATAGTTTTTAGCTTCCTGAGAACAGATGAACTCGACAACTTAGTACTGGAGAAGTTTAAAAAAATATCCAAACTTTTTGCACCATCTCATAAAAAGCAATGATACGAAATTGTAATAAAATTCATTTTCTTTGGCTTGCTTACTCTTATAATATGATGGACATGCATAGTGGCAGTCTATTGGTATTTCTCTGGTAATTGTTTAGTTTAACTTGGAACTGTTTAAGTTTGAAGTATCTGTTACCCAACAAACAATTTTTAGTTCCACTAAAAATCCACATCAACGAAATTGTTGCGCCAAAAAAATATCTTGATTTATACAGGGGATAGACAAAATAATTGAGATAAAAAAATTCTCTCGAATTTTAAATGGCCAGAACTTTACGAAAAATGAATCAATTTTGATAACCGGTTTCATTTTACTGGAGAACAGTATTATACTAGTATTACTTGGGAACTTGGTGTGACCAACCTACACCGAAAATGTTTCGGATTTCAAGAGTGTGTGTCAAAGTGTACATTTTTGCAACGCATGGAACGTTTTAGGCAACTAAATTGTCTATCTAAAATACTTCATTCAAAAAAATCTGAGATCACCGATATTTTCTAAAAACATTTTTTGTTTTTACAATTATATTTTTGTCGGAGTAGGATCCTAAACTCATTTTTTATATTTTTGAAGGAAAGTTCAGATAATTTTTACTAAGATATATTGATTCATAAGAAAAAGGTTCAAATACAGTTAGGCCTCGTGAAAAAACCTTGTTAATTCAGAAATCCGCTTGATAAACCGCTTTAATTCAAAAATTCGCGCAAAATACCACGATAATTTGAAAATCTGCATAAATAACCATTTAGAGAAAATCCGCGTGAAAATAATCTGACCTTTTCAAATGTTAATCCAGATGAATTTTCAAACGCAAGTTTGCAAAGTTGCTTGGTTTAATAAGACCTACCCACCCACAATGTTCGATTGAATTCTGCTAGAGTACTGCAAGCTCAAAAAAATATAGTACCCAACAGGGAAAAACCGCCAAACCCATACCTAATAAATTCATACCTGGATGATTCCTTGGCGAATTTTCAATCTTTGGCTACCAATAAATCCGAAATAAATTCTGATTTATTGACAACATATAAACCTAAGTGAAACAGAATGTCAGAAAAAGTTCTACGCGTTGCAAAAATGTACACTTTGACACACACTCCGGAAATCCGAAACATTTCCAGTGACCCTTGGTCACGTCCAGTTCTCAAGTAATACTAGGAAACTAGGACAGTTTTCCAGTAAAATGAAACCTGTTTTGTCAGAATTGATTCATTTTTCGTGAAGTATTGACCATTTAAAAATTGACAGAATTTTGCCTGCTTCAATTATTTCCCTTATTATACAACCTTCAAAATGAACTTCGGCTTGAAACTACTCCGTAGAAAGCACTCCCGGCGTAAAACCCGAAGGCTTTCCAAAACAAACTGTTTAACTCGTCCGGTTATTTGAATTTTCATTCGCAGTATCGTAAGATTTGTCATTCAAGGCCTTAACACAATGGATACGTTGCGGTTGCGGTTGCGTTTGCGGCAATTTGACAGTTAGCCCATACATATACTGTCAAATTGACGTCAACGCAACGCAAACATATCCATTCTGTTTGGGCCATCACTGTCTCTGTTTTTAACAAATTTATATAGCAAAATTGCATTTCAAATCTAGAAAATCTATAACGAGCGTCTTAGCAGAGTGATTGATATCAATCAAAGAAATAGTTATCGGTTTCCGTTATACTCTACTAAATTTTTTGGAAATAAATATTGAAATTCAGTCCGCATTGCGGACTGAATTTCAATATTTATTTCCAAAAAATTTAGTAGAGTATAACGGAAACCGAAAATTGCATTTGTCGAATAAGGTTTGTGGTAAAAACAATGGACAAAAATTGCCGATTTTTCATGGGTTTACCTTTAATCGTACTGACGAAATTACTCATGCATCATCAATCATAGTTACCCATGAGTCGGCCTAAAAAAAATTGACAGCTTTATCAGTCAAACTCTAACTGTGATGGCGAAAAAAGTGAAGCTACTCCGTTCAGAAGTGTGCGCGTTCAAAGAACGGTACCCCGCCGCGTCAAAAACGAACATCGTGCGGCACTTTGTGGACGCCGGGTATGCCGGTTCTGGCATCTACAACATTTTGACACTATTGGACAACGATCAGAGCATCGAAAGAAAGCCCGGTTTCGGACGGCCGACGACCCTGAGCGACAAGAAGCTTCAAAGGATGCTGAAGAGGAATACCGAGGGAAAAGTGGCTAAATCGCTGCGTGCCCTTGGCCGAGAGATTGGTGCATGCTCTAAAACAGTGAAAAAGTATCTGGAGAACATGGACATACATGCAGGAAGCGGCAGTCCCATCCACTGGTCTCGGAGCTGCAGGCAATGACGCAGCGACAGCGGTTGAATAGGATGGTCAAGTCGATTTTCCCGGCGAATCGCGACGTGGCAGTGGTGATGGACGACTAGACCTATCTCACCCTGGATGGCAACGACTAGCAGGGCAGGGAGGTAAAGTTTATTTCACAGACCAAGTTCCCCAAGAAGGTGCGGCTGTGGTTGACAATCAGCGAGAAAGGGATGTCAAAGTTGCTCTTCTTTCGCTCCGGGCTGGCTGTGAAATTTATAGTACGAAGTGCCTGACAGAAGTTGCGTCGTTCATCAAGAAAGACCATAAGCGCAAAGACACGGTGTTCTGGCCAGATTTGACGTCGGCCAACTACTCGAAGCGATCGTTGGAGGAAATGGAGCGGCTGAATATCGATGTGGTACCGAAGTCGGCGAATCCGCCCAATGTCCCCCACCTGCTTCCCATCGAGAATTTCTGGGCAAACTTGAAGCGCAAGATCTATTCCAACAATTTTGTCGCGAAAACGGAGGAGGAATTAATGAAGAGTTTAAAAACATGGCTACACGCATGTTTTCATCCGCCATGGCGAATGTTCCGGTTAACTGCCGGAAGGCCGCACGCAAGGACGTCATATTTTTTTTGCGAGGAAGCTAACATGATAACCTTCCATGGGAAATTTATCCAACTCAATTATCTGTCCTAGTTTTTTTTTCATCACCATCTGAAATAGTTTTATTCATCACCATCTGAAATAGTTTTTTTCATCATCATCTGAAAAAATTTTTTTACCGCAAACGTAAGCTGTCAAATTATCGATACTTATCGATAATATCGATAAAAGCCCCGGAATTATCGATTGTTATCGATGTCCGTTTTGGGCGATATTTCCCATCACTAGTTACGACAGGTTACTTCTGATGGGAATCCACACTGTAAATAAACGGCACGATTACTTCAAATGTTTTTGCACTTGACTCAATTCGTCAAGTCGCACTGCAAATTGAAGTGATATAGTGTTGATTTCACAATGATTAACATTTTCCAACGAAATGATCTTGCGTTGAAATCTGTTCAATGGAAACCACCATCACATTATGATGAATATCTCTTGTATTTGCACCACTGTTTAAATCAATTGAATTACAGCTGCAATTCCAATTGACAAACGTCAAAAACTTGAAACGAAACAAAAATAGTGACGGTGGCGAAAGGCGCAAGCAGCACATTTTCCCCAGAGATTAACAATTTGTTTGAAAGTAAGTTTTATTGAATCTTTGATATTAAAATAACAATGAAACAACTCTTTTACAGATCCTGAAATCGATTGCACCGACACGGTGACAGAGATCATTTTGTAATCAAATTGAAAATATAAAATAAAATAAAATTGAGAAATCTAAAATAAATAGCAATCAAAAGATCAAAAGATTTATGGTGATTAGCTGATAATATTCAAATGACCGACATTCCTTATCTCAAATATAGGCATATCAAAACAGATGAACATAACAACAGAAAATTAAGTGATTCATCGTTCTTTGCATTAACATGTTTCGAAAGATTTTCTTTTCACTTTGAAATGTTAGGCAAGTAGTGCGAATTCAACAGTAAATCACTTCACTTCGACGTGAAATTTTTTTATAGTGCAACTGACGCCGGTACATTGGTAATGTTGGCAGAAAACAAGATTTTTTGCATTTAAATCGACATACTCAACTGTGAACAGCTATGGCTCTTCTTAGGGACATTCTAGCTCTTCAGTGTCTTTTGCAATGTTGTCAGGCATCTAAAATACTATACTTTAACATAATGTAGTGCATTATTAGAGCATTATTGAGCTCTCTAGGAAGGTTAATGCAAAGAAGTAAGTTTTCCCATACGAATTTTCATACAAATTTGAAATGCAATGCGCCAAGCGGAGACAAAACCAATGGACTTCAAGTAAGTTTGGGGTTGTATTGGACCTCAAAAGGAACAAAAAAAACTTGGTTCTGGAAAATCGATCATTTTTCCCCACCCTAATATATATATATATATATATATATATATATATATATATATATATATATATATATATATATATATATATATATATATATATATATATATATATATATATATATATATATATATATATATATATATATATATATATATATATATATATATATATATATATATATATATATATATATATTATATATATATATATATATATATATATATATATATATATAAATATATATATATATATATATATATATATATATATATATATATATATATATATATATATATATATATATATATATATATATATATATATATATGTATATATATATATATATATATATATATATATATATATATATATATATATATATATATATATATATATATATATATATATATATATATATATATATATATATATATATATGTATATATATATATATATATATATATATATATATATATATATATATATATATAAATATATATATATATATATATATATATATTTTTTTTTTTTTTTTTTTTTTTTTTTTTTTTTCTTCCAGGTGGAGGGGAAATTTGCAACCAAACCCCTGAGGTGACCAACCTCAGGGAGTGTGGGGTTGGTTTGAATCAGTGACCGGGCCCACTGAAACTTCTCCAGTCTCCAGCCCATAGTACTCCCCGAAACCACCGCTAGGTATTGCTTCAGGGAGCGGCTTTTGTGCTATGTGCACCCTCTTGATTCTTTAGGTCTCTACGCTAACTTAGCTAACTAGCCTGGAGACTGGCCGTTAGCTAACACTGGCTTGTCGGTGTCGGTCAACCTGTCGCCTGTTTTGCAGCTCTGAAACTATTTGAGAGGCGGCTGCACTAACCGCCCTCCAAATGTTCGGGTCTTTACACATCCTCTGAACTAGGTTGTCCGGAGTGGTATCTGGCCCGCTCACTAGCATCATGTCACTCCGCGCCTGCGCAAAACAAGGGCACACAAAGAAGACATGCATAGCAGTCTCTTCCGCATCCACGCACTCGAGACAGTTGGGGGAACCCGCATGCCCGAATCTGTGTAGATACTGCCTAAAGCAACCATGGCCTGACAGAATCTGTGTCAGATGGAAGTTCACTTCTCCATGGCGCCTCCCGACCTTTCCGGATACATCCGGAATAAGTCGATGCGTCCATCTACCCTTCGCGGAATTGGACCACTCCTGCTGCCATCTGATCATCGAGAATGATCTTCTGGCACCTCGTATGCCCCTTGTGTCACGTTGATCAAAGCATTCTACGTCCTCCTTAATGGCTATGCTGATAGGCATCATGCCGGACAGGACGCAGATTTCGTCGTATGACACAGTTCGATACGCGCTCGCAACCCTCAGGCACATGAGCCTGTAGGTACTTTCCAACTTACTCCGATGTTTACTAGTACCTAGTGCTTTGGACCACACTGGCCCGCCGTATCTCAGTATGGACGAAGTCACGCTAGCTAGAAATTTCCGCTTGCTGCCATACACTGCTGAGCTATTGGACATCATGCGAGATAATGCTGCAATAGCCATTGAAGCCCTCTTACAGGCATATTCGACATGGCTCCCGAAGGCGAGCTTGTCATCGATCATCACCCCCAGCAGCTCCAGGGAGCGCTTAGAGGCGATGGTGCAATTCCCGACACTGATCAACGCCTGTTGCTTCGACTTGTGGTTATTGACAACTGAAATCTCCGTCTTATGATGCGCCAGCTCCAGTTTTTTTGGAGCGCATCCAGTCCTCGACGACGCTTATAGAGTGCTAAGCCGTCAACTCAACCTCCTCGATCGACTCGCCGTAGACCTCAAGTGTGATGTCGTCCGCAAATCCAACGATCACAACCCCTTGGGGGAGCTTTAGTTTCAGCACTTCATCGTACATGATATTCCACAGTACCGGGCCCAGGATGGAACCTTGTGGAACCCCTGCGGTAATTAGGACACATTTTTGACCCTCGTCTGTGCTGTAAACTAGCACACGATTCTGGAAATAATTTTCCAGAATCCTGTACAAAGACAACGGAATGTCTAGTTTCCGAAGCGAGTGGGCTATGGAATCCCAGCTAACACTATTGAACGCATTTTTCACGTCCAACGTGACGATTGCGCAATAGCGAATGCCCCATCTTTTACGCTGGAGTGCTACCTCTGCTGTTTTGGTGACGGACAGAATAGCATCCACCGTAGACTTGCCTTTTCGGAAGCCGAACTGGTTACTCGACAGACCGTTTGCACTTTCGGTGTACCTAACCAGTCTATTGAGAATAACCTTCTCGAGCACCTTACCCGCCGTATCGAGCAGACATATCGGTCTGTATGCCGACAGGTCACCAGGTGGTTTCCCTGTCTTCGGCAAAAAGATCAGGTTCTGTCGCTTCCATCTCTCTGGGAATGTACAGTAGGGTGGGGCTTATTTTCAAAAATGTTCGCGGGACCTGTTTTCCCAGGCAAAAAGACCTCCTTGGGGTTCAATAAGCAACATATAAAAAATTGGTTGAATTTCATTAGGGTCTAGAGGTGGCGCAGAGGGCCTAAAGGTCAAATTTTAAACGAAAGCAATTTTAAAACAAAACATATGCCTATATAGGTAAACAGGTGATTTTGTGACCCTTAAGTGCGTAAATTTCGTTCGTTTTGCGTTAAATTCAACCGTTTTTGAGATATTCGCAATTTCAGTGTACACTCTTGCAATCTCGGGGTAAGTGATTATAAGGAAATGCACAAGGTGCCTGTATAAGTTAACACGTCATGATCTCGAATAGATTCTCGCAATAGACATCATCGTTCCTCCGAATAGAGTGCAAAAGAGAAAGAAAGAGAATGGAAAAGGGAAACTAAGAAAAGTCAAATGCGTGTATTGCTTGTATTTAATCTTAAGAAACTAGTTAATTTCAAGTTTGTGACGTTCCATATTTTCACATTTCCTATTCTTTTTCTTTCTCTTTTGCACTCTTTTCGGAGGAACAATGATGTCTATTGCAAGAATATATTCGAGAACATGGCGTGTTAACTTATACAGGCACATTGTGCATTTCCTTATAATCACATACACCGTGATTGCAAAAGTGTACCCTGAAATTGCGAATATCTCAAAAACGGTTGAATATTACGCAAAACGAACGAAATTTACGCCTTCAAGGGTCACAAAATCACCTGCTTACCTATATAGGCAAATGTTTTGTTCTAAAATTGCTTTCGTTTAAAATTTGACCTTTAGGCCCTCTGCGCCACCTCTAGACCTTAATGAAATTCAACCAATTTTTTATATATTGCTTATTGAACCCCGAGGAGGTCTTTTTGCCTGGGAAAACAGGTCCCGCGAACATTTTTGAAAATAAGCCCCACCCTAATGTACAGTCATCCAGGCACTTCTGCATGACTTCCCGAAATAGTCTGGGGGCCTCTTTGATGGCCTTCTTCCCGGAGCCTTGCTCACCTTCAGGGAGTTGGCGATCACGATGAGTTCCTCATTCGTAACCGTTTCCGCCTCCTCTGCCTCGGCACGACTAACGCCGTCACTCATATCTTGGGTGCTCGGCAGGTTGGCCGACCACCTCTGGTCTGAGTTTTAGATACTGGAACGTCGGTGAAGTGACCCGCCAGCCGGAGGCCAAGGATTTGGCTCGAGGCGTGGAAAGAGTCCCTCTACGATCCGCTCAAGCATCGCTGGTGATTTTTCAGCGGGCGCCATCGCACCCTTGGTCTTGGCCATCACCATCCTATAGGCGTTACCCCGCGGGTTAGTGTTGGCACTAGCGCACAGTCTTTCGAAGCACGCACGTTTACTTGCTTTTATTACTCTCTTAAACGCCGTTCTTGCGGAACTGAATGCCCCTCGACGATCTTCCCTTTCTTCGTCGGTTCGCGCACGTTGAATCCTTCTTCTCGCTTGAAGACACGCTCTGCGGAGGTCCGCTATCGCGTCGGTCCACCAGTAGACTGGAGGCCTTCCATGCCTAGGCTGGCGGTTCCTAGGCATAGTGGCGTCACACGCCCGCGAAAGTATGGCAACAAATTGATCAGCGCTCGGGTTACGAATTCTGCTCGCCTCGTGTTCTCGTCTAGTTGCTTCCGCAAATACCTCTTCGTTGAAGTGTGATATCTTCCACCCGCGAGGAGCTAGAGTGTTAATTCTACTCGCCACATGCGGTCTCGTTTTACAGTCTACACTATAACAGACCGCCAGGTGGTCGCTATGAGTGTAGCCATCGTCTACCCTCCAGTTCGTGATCAGTCCTGAACTACAGAACGTCACATCGATGATCGACTTCGCGCCGTTTCTACTGAAGGTGCTCTTCATGCCGACGTTGGCCAGATCTATGTTGAGCTTCGCCAAAGCCTCCAACAAGATCCGGCCTCTCTGGTTTGTGCGTCGACTTCCCCTCTCAGTTGCCCATGCGTTGAAGTCGCCCGCCACTACCAACGGTGATAGACCGATCAGGTCCACGGTGGCTCGGTCGATCATCCTTGCGAACTGCTAGGTAGACCAACGAGGCGGAGCATAGCAGCTGCAGTAGTACACTCCGTTCACCTTGGCAACCGCGTATCCTTCGTTTGAGGTTGACACTACCTCCTGAACCGGGAACCTGCTCGTCGTCCATATTGCCACCATACCGGACCCGTCCGAAATCCATTTACCGTTTCCGGAAGGAATACGGTAGGGGTCCGAGATTATGGCGATGTCCGACAATGACTCAGTGACTGCTTGGTATAGCAGTTGCTGGGCCGCGAAGCAGTGGTTCAAATTTAGCTGTGTCACTCTCACGCCCGTGGCTTGCTAGTCGGCTTACCGGCCGTGCACCTCGGGCCTCCCATTATGTGCTTTGCGTCACGCTTTCCGGCGCACGCCAAGCACTTCGGGGGCTCTCCGCAGTCTTTGCTTTTGTGGCCTGCAGCGCCGCACCGCCTGCATAGGGAGCTCCTGTCAGGCCCCTTGCAGCTAAAGGACTTGTGTCCTTGCTCGAAGCATCGAAAGCAGACCTCCGGTGGCTGATAGGTGCTGAGTGGGCACATTGACCAGCCCACTTTGAGCCTCGCTACCTTAAGCGCCTGGTTTCCGTCCACCGACGGAAGCCTGACAGTGGCGGTCTGGGTCCCTACTGGGCCTTTGCGCAGTCGAACTACCTCTGGTGCCACAGCCACTTCGCACTGCTCCTTGAGGGCATCCACGACTTCACATGCCTCGGTGACCTCGTCCAGGTATTTAACTTGTAGGGTTACCTGCGACGTGAGTGCCCGAACCTGTACTCCATCTCCAAGCGCCTCTTGGGCCAACGCCCGATAGGCTGGGCCCTTGTTTCTGGTTTCTTTGCGGAGCTCAACGATCATTTCTCCCTTGCGAGATCGACTGATGCTACGCACATCTGCCCCCAGATCTTTAAGCTTCGCGTCGCCTCTCATTGCCTTAAGGACTTCCGAGTACTTTGACTCTTCTGTCTTCAGGATGAGTGCGTTGCCCTTATTTTTAACTTTCTTCGTCGCAGGATTTGTAACCGGGTGCGGGTTTTTGGCCACCACTTTTTGGTTCCTACCCCTCTTCGGAACCGTTACCCACGGGTTACCTGAAGCCTTCTGCTCCTTGGCTGCCACCGTGGGCATTGTTTGCGCCACTCCTTCGCCGGTCTGAGGGTTGTTTGCGATTAAACGCTTCTTGGTACCCTCGGGGGCCGTCTCTCCCGGGGACTGTCACGTTCGTTTGGCAGCTGGCCCTGCCGCGCAAACCGCCGCATTCGTGCTGGTGTTCGTTTGGACCGACTTCGTCGCCCGCTCGGTCACCTTCGTCTCCTCTTTCTCCGTAGCCGCAGCTTTCATTTCGAGCTCGACATACTCCTTTTTCGCAGCATCGACAGAGGACCGAAGCATGTAGAGGGCCTGCTTCAAGTACTTTGTTGCATTGCTGCGACTTTTCGCAAACTCGATTATAGCATCGAGCTGCTCAGACAGGGCCACTACCCTCGGTAGCGTGTCCCGCTGTATTCCGACCGCCTTTAATAGCTGTGGACCAGCCACCGCGATGTCTTGCGTTGATCCGGTAGGCGTACTGCCTTTACCGTCTTCGCAGGCGACCTTTGCTGCATCCGTCTCCACTTTTCTCGGCGGAGACCTAGACTCTAGATTTTTATTTAGCTGCATCTTGTTAATTGGGTCCCCCTACCAGCCGCTATCCTTGTCCATAATGGAGTAGTCGCCTATATGGTCCTAAGGTAGTCTATGCCTATATATATATATATATATATATATATATATATATATATATATATATATATATATATATATATATATATATATATATATATATATATATATATATATATATATATATATATATATATATATATATATATATATATATATATATATAAGAGAGAAAGAAAAAGAATAGGAAATGTGAAAATGTGAAAATATGGAACGTCACAAACTTGAAATTTACTAGTTTCTTAAGATTAAATACAAGCAATACACGCATTTGACTTTTCTTAGTTTCCCTTTTCCATTCTCTTTCTTTCTCTTTTGCACTCTTTTCGGAGGAACGATGATGTCTATTGCGAGAATCTATTCGAGATCATGACGTGTTAACTTATACAGGCACCTTGTGCATTTCCTTATAATCACTTACCCCGAGATTGCAAGAGTGTACACTGAAATTGCGAATATCTCAAAAACGGTTGAATTTAACGCAAAACGAACGAAATTTACGCACTTAAGGGTCACAAAATCACCTGTTTACCTATATAGGCATATGTTTTGTTTTAAAATTGCTTTCGTTTAAAATTTGACCTTTAGGCCCTCTGCGCCACCTCTAGACCTTAATGAAATTCAACCAATTTTTTATATGTTGCTTATTGAACCCCAAGGAGGTCTTTTTGCCTGGGAAAACAGGTCCCGCGAACATTTTTGAAAATAAGCCCCACCCTACTGTACATTCCCAGAGAGATGGAAGCGACAGAAGCTGATCTTATTGCCGAAGACAGGGAAACCACCTGGTGACTTGTCGGCATACAGACCGATATGTCTGCTCGATACGGCGGGTAAGGTGCTCGAGAAGGTTATTCTCAATAGACTGGTTAGGTACACCGAAAGTGCAAACGGTCTGTCGAGTAACCAGTTCGGCTTCCGAAAAGGCAAGTCTACGGTGGATGCTATTCTGTCCGTCACCAAAACAGCAGAGGTAGCACTCCAGCGTAAAAGATGGGGCATTCGCTATTGCGCAATCGTCACGTTGGACGTGAAAAATGCGTTCAATAGTGTTGGCTGGGATTCCATAGCCCACTCGCTTCGGAAACTAGACATTCCGGTGTCTTTGTACAGGATTCTGGAAAATTATCCAGAATCGTGTGCTAGTTTACAGCACAGACGAGGGTCAAAAATGTGTCCCAATTACCGCAGGGGTTCCACAAGGTCCCATCCTGGGCCCGGTACTGTGGAATATCATGTACGATGAAGTGCTGAAACTAAAGCTCCCCCAAGGGGTTGTGATCGTTGGATTTGCAGACGACATCACACTTGAGGTCTACGGCGAGTCGATCGAGGAGGTTGAGTTGACGGCTTAGCACTCTATAAGCGTCGTCGAGGACTGGATGCGCTCCAAAAAACTGGAGCTGGCGCATCATAAGACGGAGATTTCAGTTGTCAATAACCACAAGTCGAAGCAACAGGCGTTGATCAGTGTCGGGAATTGCACCATCGCCTCTAAGCGCTCCCTGAAGCTGCTGGGGGTGATGATCGATGACAAGCTCGCCTTCGGGAGCCATGTCGAATATGCCTGTAAGAGGGCTTCAATGGCTATTGCAGCATTATCTCGCATGATGTCCAATAGCTCAGCAGTGCACGGCAGCAAGCGGAAACTTCTGACAGGAGCCCCCTATGCAGGCGGTGCGGCGCTGCAGGCCACAAAAGCAAAGACTGCGGAGAGCCCCCGAAGTGCTTGGCGTGCGCCGGAAAGCGTGACGCAAAGCACATAATGGGAGGCCCGAGGTGCACGGCCGGTAAGCCGACTAGCAAGCCACGGGCGTGAGAGTGACACAGCTAAATTTGAACCACTGCTTCGCGGCCCAGCAACTGCTACACCAAGCAGTCACTGACTCGTTGTCGGACATCGCCATAATCTCGGACCCCTACCGTATTCCTTCCGGAAACGGTAAATGGATTTCGGACGGGTCCGGTATGGCGGCAATATGGACGACGAGCAGGTTCCCTGTTCAGGAGGTAGTGTCAACCTCAAACGAAGGATACGCGGTTGCCAAGGTGAACGGAGTGTACTACTGCAGCTGCTATGCTCCGCCTCGTTGGTCTACCGAGCAGTCGAGCAAGGATGATCGACCGAGCCACCGTGGACCTGATCGGTCTATCACCGTTGGTAGTGGCGGGCGACTTCAACGCATGGGCAACTGAGTGAGGAAGTCGACGCACAAACCAGAGAGGCCGGAACTTGTTGGAGGCTTTGGCGAAGCTCAATATAGATCTGGCCAACGTCGGCATAGCACCTTCAGTAGAAACGGCGCGGAGTCGATCATCGATGTGACGTTCTGTAGTCCAGGACTGATCACGAACTGGAGGGTAGACGATGGCTATACTCATATATATATATATATATATATATATATATATATATATATATATATATATATATATATATATATATATATATATATATATATATATATATATATATATATATATATATATATATATATATATATATATATATATATATATATATATATATATATATATATATATGGCAGAGCTGTATGCCACCACGGGTCGGTATTTGGCGATTACCGTAGGCCACGGAAGTGCTAACTGCAAGAACGCAGTCCCGGACCATCAGCGAGAGCTAGCCTAGGTTGTGGTGAGACTCAGGCATTGGGCCGCCGAATTCTCACAAAAGCCACATTATCCGGAAGCAGCTCTGACGGAGCGAATAGTGCCGCTCCCACCACCCAAATGCACTAATTCGCCCATTGGGATTGATGCCAGTAAGTTCCCAATTACGGTAACTGGTCGCAACGCCATATGATAAGAGTCGAATTTCGTTTTCGTACCACGATTCTGGGCTGGCACCTGCGCCGAGCTCCCTTAGTAAGGTCGTGTGACAACGGCTTGAAACGGCGAGACAACAACCGGTGCAGGGGTCTCCGTCCCGTAAAACCTGGCAGGCCTTCCAGTTCCAAATTCATTGCCCGGTGGGAACCGGGCAGGAGTGGGATCAGATGTCCTTTCCTGACTTGCGCCGGTCGGGGGTGTCATAGTTGCTCATAAGGCGCTATGGCAGCCGCCCCTAGCCATGGCCTCACTGCTTCGGCATAGACTACCATGGGACCAGATAGGCGACCACTCCAGTATGGATAAGGATAGCGGCTGGAAGGGGGACCCAATTAACAAGAATGAATTTTGAAAAAAATGAAGATCAACAATTGGGCGCAGATGGGTTGAAAAACCCGTTTGCACGAGGAGGCATCCAGAGGTCTCCGCCGAGAAAGGCGGAGATGGATGCAGTAAAGGACGCCTGCGAAGACGGCAAAGGCAGTACGCCTACCGGATCGACGCAAGACATCGCAGTGGCTGGTCCACTGTTGATAAAGGCGGTCGGAAGACAGCGAGACACGCTACCGAAGGTAGTAGCGCTGTCGGAGCAGCTCGATGCCATAATCGAGTTTGCGAAAAGTCGCACCAACACGACGAAGTACCTGAAGCAGGCTCTCTACATGCTTCGGTCCTCCGTCGATGCTGCGAAGAAGGAGCACGCCGAGCACAAGGCAAGAGCGGTGGCTGCAGAGAAGAATGCAACGGAGGTGACCGGAAGGGCGACGAAGTCGGTCCAAACGGACACCTGCACGTTTGCAGCGGTTTGCGCCTCCGGGTCAGCCGCAAAAAGAGCAAGGCAGTCTCCGGGGGAAGCCCCCGAGAACAGCAAGAAACGGTTGGTTGTGCTAAGCCCGCGAGATAGCACACCAACGGCCTTCAAGTCCGCCGAAAAGTCTGCCGAAGTGGCAGCTACGGGAAACCCTTGGGTTACCGTGGGAGGAAGGAAGCGCCAAAAAGACAGCAAGCGCAACGACGAGAAGGCGACAAATCGTCCAAAAACGGGAAAGAAGGCGCGAAGCAGGGGCGACGCCCTCATACTCAAGACGGAGGGGTCCAAGTACTCCGAAGTCTTGAAGAAAATGAGAGGCGAAACCCAGCTCAAGGATCTGGGAGCGGATGTGCGGACCATCCGTCGTTCTCGCACCGGCGAGATGATCCTTGAGCTCCGTAAGGATGCTAAAAACAAGGGCGCTGCCTACAAGACGGTAGCCGAGCAGGTCCTCGGGAAAGATGTGCAAATTCGGGCACTCACCTCAGAGGTGACTCTCCAGCTCAAAAACCTGGATGAAATCACCGAGAGGTGCGATATTGCACAGGCCCTCAAGGAGAAGTGCGGAGTGGAAGTAGCCACTGAGGAAATTCGCCTCAAAAAGGGTCCAGCGGGGACCCAGGTGGCCACTTTCCGGCTTGCATCGGCCGATGCAACTCTGGCCCTGAAGACAGCCAAACTTAAGGTTGGCTGGTCAGTATGTCCCCTGAGCATACTCCAGCAGCCGGACGTTTGCTTCAGGTGTTTCGAGGGAGGACACAAGTCCTGGACCTGCAAGGGGCCCGATAAGAGCCAGTTATGTAGGCGTTGTGGTGGTGCTGGCCATAAAGCTAAAGACTGCGGGGAGCCTCCCAAGTGCTTGGTATGTACTGGAAAACGGGACGCCAAGCACTTTATGGGAGGCCCACGGTGCCCAGCCGGTAAGGCGGCCACGAAACCACGGGCGTGAGGGTGACACAATTGAACCTGAACCATTGCTATGCGGCACAGCAGCTGCTATACCAAGCAGCGTCTGAGTCGCGGTCGGACATCGCAATCGTATCGGACCCCTACTGCATTCCTCCCGGAAACGGTAATTGGGTTGCAGATAAGTCCAGTACGGCGGCCATATGCACGACCAGCAAGTTCCCGGTTCAGGAGGTTGTGTCAACCTCAAATGAAGGATACGCGGTTGCCAAGGTGGACGGAGTGTTCTACTGCAGTTGTTATGCTCCGCCGCGTTGGTCTATCGAAAGGTTCACCCAGATGGTCGATCTGTTATCTATGGAGCTGACGGGACTAACACCCTTAGTAGTGGCGGGCGACTTCAACGCTTGGGCTGTTGAGTGGGGAAACCGCCGCACGAACCGGAGGGGTCAGATCTTGTTGGAAGCTTTGGCAAAGCTCAACCTAGATCTGGCCAACGTTGGAACCAAGTGTACATTCAGCAGAAATGGTGCGGAGTCGATCATAGACGTGACGTTCTCCAGCCCAGGACTGATCGTGAACTGGAGGGTAGACGATGGCTACACCTATAGTGACCACCAGTCGGTCTGCTATAGCGTAGTCCAGAACGTGAGGCGGCAGGCGACGGGTAGAGCCAATACTCCGACCGTCCGCGGGTGGAAGACATCGCATTTCGATGCCGAGGTATTTGCAGAAGCAATGAGAAGAGAGCGCGAGGGGGGCAGTTGGCTCCGCCCGAGTGCTGACCAATTAGTTGCCACATTATCGCGGGCGTGCGACGCCACCATGCCTAGGACCCGCCAACCTAGGAATGGTAAGTCACCGGTATACTGGTGGACCGACGCGATAGCGGACCTCCGTAGCGCGTGCCTCCGTGCAAGACGGATGTTGCAACGTGCACGTACCGATGCACAGAGGGTAGAGCGCCGGGTAGTATTCGGATCTGCAAGATCGGCGCTTAAAAGTGCGATAAAGGCGAGCAAAAGGGCCTGCTTCGATAGGCTATGCGCGAGTGCCAATACGAATCCGTGGGGCAACGCCTACAGAGTCGTAATGGCGAAGACCAAAGGCGTGTTGGCGCCTGCAGAGCGATCACCAGCGATGCTGGAGCGCATCATCGAGGGACTCTTTCCACGACACGAGCCAAATCCTTGGCCGCCGGTTGCTGAGTCTCACGTCCGACGTTCCAGTATCTCAGACACAGACCAGGGATGGTCGGCCAACCTGCCGGGCATCCAATCCGTGAGAGACGGCAGCCGTGCAGAGGTTGTGGAGGAGGTAAGGGTTACGAATGAGGAACTCATCGTGATCGCCAACTCCCTAAAGGTGAGCAAGGCACCGGGACCGGATGGAATCCCGAACTTGGCCATCAGGACGGCCATGAAAGTGGCCCCTGATCTATTTCGAGCAGTCATGCAGAAGTGCCTGGATGACTGCCTCTTTCCTGACAGGTGGAAGCGACAGAGATTGGTGCTGTTGCCGAAGGCTGGGAAACCGCCAGGGGACCCATCGGCATACAGATCTATCTGTCTGCTGGACACTACGGGCATGGTGCTTGAGAGGATTATCCTCAACAGACTGGTGAAGTACACAGAGGGTGTAAACGGTCTGGCAAGTAACCAGTTCGGCTTCCGGAAAGGTAGATCCACGCTGGATGCTATTCTCTCTGTCACCAAGACGGCAGAGGTAGCACTCCCGCGTAAGAGTTGGGGCATTCGCTATTGCGCAATCGTCACGCTTGACGTGAAGAATGCATTCAATAGCGCCAGTTGGGACTCCATAGCGCTCGCGCTTAGGAGCATCCACGTACCGGTGTCGCTGTACAAGATTTTGGAAAATTATTTCCAGAATCGGGTACTAGTTTACAACACGGAGGAGGGTCAGAAGTGCGTCCCAATCACCGCAGGGGTACCGCAAGGTTCCATCCTGGGCCCGGTGTTGTGGAATGTCATGTATGACGGGGTGTTGAAACTAAAGTTCCCTGTAGGGGTTGTGATCGTCGGTTTCGCAGACGACATCACGCTAGAGGTCTACGGCGAGTCGATCGAAGAGGTCGAGTTGACGGCCGCGCACTGCATACGCAAGGTCGAAGACTGGATGCACTCTAGGAAACTGGAGTTAGCGCACCATAAAACGGAGGTTACGGTTGTGAACAACCGCAAATTAGGGCAACAGGCGGTGGTCAGAGTCGGTGACTGCACCATTACCTCAAGGCGTTCCTTGAAGCTCTTGGGGGTTATGGTTGACGATAAGCTCACATTTAAGAGTCACGTCAACTATGCCTGTAAGAGGGCTTCAACGGCCGCTGCAGGACTATCTCGAATGATGTCCAATAGCTCAGCGGTATATGGCAGCAAGCGTAAACTTCTTGCCAGCGTGGTTTCGTCCATACTTAGGTATGGTGGGCCAGCGTGGTCCAAAGCGTTAGGTACCAACAGTCATCGTCGAAAACTGGAAAGTACCTACAGGCTCATGTGCCTGAGGGTTGTGAGCGCGTACCGTACAGTGTCATACGACGCAATCTGCGTCCTGTCCGGCATGATGCCTATCAGCATAGCCATTAAGGAGGACGTAGAATGCTTCGATCAACGTGACACAAGGGGTATACGAGGCACCAGAAGGTCATTCTCGATGATCAGATGGCAGCAGGAATGGTCCAATTCCGCAAAGGGTAGATGGACGCATCGACTTATTCCGGACGTATCCGGATGGGTCGGGAGGCGCCATGGAGAAGTTAACTTCCACTTGACACAGATTCTGTCAGGTCATGGTTGCTTCAGGCAGTATCTACACAGATTCGGGCATGCGGGGTCCCCCATGTGTCCCGAGTGTGCGGATGCGGAAGAAACTGCTGAGCATGTCTTCTTCGTGTGCCCTCGTTTTGTGCATGCGCGGAGCGACATGATGGTAGTGAGCGGGCCAGACACCACTCCGGACAACCTAGTTCGGAGGATGTGTAAAGACCCAAACATTTGGAGGGCGGTTTGTACAGCCGCCTCTCAAATAGTTTTAGAATTGCAAAACAGGCGACAGGTTGACCACCGACACGCCAGTGTTAGCTAACGGCCAGTCTCCAGGTTAGTTAGCTAAGTTAGCAAAGAGATCTATAGAACCAAGAGGGTGCACAGAGCACAAAAGCCGCTCCCCGAAGCAATACCTAGCGGTGGTCCCGGGGAGTATTATGGGCTGGAGACTGGAGGGGTTTTAGTGGGTTCGGTCACTGACTCAAACCAACCCCACACTCCCTGAGGTTGGTCACCTCAGGGGTTTGGATGCAAATTTCCCCTCCACCTGAAACAAAAAAAAAAAAAAAAAAAAAATATATATATATATATATATATATATATATATATATATATATATATATGTATGTATGTATGTATGTATGTATGTATGTATGTATATATATATATATATATATATATATATATATATATATATATATATATATATATATATATATATATATATATATATATATATATATATATATATATATATATATATACATATATATATATATGTATATATATATATATATATATATAAATATATATATATATATATATATATATATATATATATATATATATATATATATATATATATATATACATTGTGCTTGCTAGTCGGCTTACCGGCCGTGCACCTCGGGCCTCCCATTATGTGCTTTGCGTCTCGCTTTCCGGCGCACGCCAAGCACTTCGGGGGCTCTCCGCAGTCTTTGCTTTTGTGGCCTGCAGCGCCGCACCGCCTGCATAGGGAGCTCCTGTCAGAAGTTTCCGCTTGCTGCCGTACACTGCTGAGCTATTGGACATCATGCGAGATAATGCTGCAATAGCCATTGAAGCCCTCTTACAGGCATATTCGACATGGCTCCCGAAGGCGAGCTTGTCATCGATCATCACCCCCAGCAGCTCCAGGGAGCGCTTAGAGGCGATGGTGCAATTCCCGACACTGATCAACGCCTGTTGCTTCGACTTGTGGTTATTGACAACTGAAATCTCCGTCTTATGATGCGCCAGCTCCAGTTTTTTGGAGCGCATCCAGTCCTCGACGACCCTTATAGAGTGCTAAGCCGTCAACTCAACCTCCTCGATCGACTCGCCGTAGACCTCAAGTGTGATGTCGTCCGCAAATCCAACGATCACAACCCCTTGGGGAAGCTTTAGTTTCAGCACTTCATCGTACATGATATTCCACAGTACCGGGCCCAGGATGGAACCTTGTGGAACCCCTGCGGTAATTGGGACACATTTTTGACCCTCGTCTGTGCTGTAAACTAGCACACGATTCTGGAAATAATTTTCCAGAATCCTGTACAAAGACACCGGAATGTCTAGTTTCCGAAGCGAGTGGGCTATGGAATCCCAGCCAACACTATTGAACGCATTTTTCACGTCCAACGTGACGATTGCGCAATAGCGAATGCCCCATTTTTTACGCTGGAGTGCTACCTCTGCTGTTTTGGTGACGGACAGAATAGCATCCACCGTAGACTTGCCTTTTCGGAAGCCGAACTGGTTACTCGACAGACCGTTTGCACTTTCAGTGTACCTAACCAGTCTATTGAGAATAACCTTCTCGAGCACCTTACCCGCCGTATCGAGCAGACATATCGGTCTGTATGCCGACAGGTCACCAGGTGGTTTCCCTGTCTTCGGCAAAAAGATCAGCTTCTGTCGCTTCCATCTCTCTGGGAATGTACAGTAGGGTGGGGCTTATTTTCAAAAATGTTCGCGGGACCTGTTTTCCCAGGCAAAAAGACCTCCTTGAGGTTCAATAAGCAACATATAAAAAATTGGTTGAATTTCATTAAGGTCTAGAGGTGGCGCAGAGGGTCTAAAGGTCAAATTTTAAACGAAAGCAATTTTAAAACAAAACATATGCCTATATAGGTAAACAGGTGATTTTGTGACCCTTAAGTGCGTAAATTTCGTTCGTTTTGCGTTAAATTCAACCGTTTTTGAGATATTCGCAATTTCAGTGTACACTCTTGCAATCTCGGGGTAAGTGATTATAAGGAAATGCACAAGGTGCCTGTATAAGTTAACACGTCATGATCTCGAATAGATTCTCGCAATAGACATCATCGTTCCTCCGAATAGAGTGCAAAAGAGAAAGAAAGAGAATATATATGGTGGTGGCGGGCGACTTCAACGCATGGGCAACTGAGAGGGGAAGTCGACGCACAAACCAGAGAGGCCGGATCTTGTTGGAGGCTTTGGCGAAGCTCAACATAGATCTGGCCAACGTCGGCATGAAGAGCACCTTCAGTAGAAACGGCGCGGAGTCGATCATCGATGTGACGTTCTGTAGTCCAGGACTGATCACGAACGTGGGGTAACGCCTATAGGATGGTGATGGCCAAGACCAAGGGTGCGATGGCGCCCGCTGAAAAATCACCAGCGATGCTTGAGCGGATCGTAGAGGGACTTTTTCCACGCTACGAGCCAAATTCTTGGCCTCCGGCTGGCGAGTCACTTCACCGACGTTCCAGTATCTAAAACTCAGACCAGAGGTGGTCGGCCAACCTGCCGAGCACCCAAGATATGAGTGACGGCGTTAGTCGTGCCGAGGCAGAGGAGGCGGAAACGGTTACGAATTAGGAACTCATCGTGATCGCCAACTCCCTGAAGGTGAGCAAGGCACCGGGAAGAAGGCCACCAAAGAGGCCCCCAGACTATTTCGGGAAGTCATGCAGAAGTGGCTGGATGACTGTACATTAGGGTGGGGCTTATTTTCAAAAATGTTCGCGGGACCTGTTTTCCCAGGCAAAAAGACCTCCTTGGGGTTCAATAAGCAATATATAAAAAATTGGTTGAATTTCAGGTCTAGAGGTGGCGCAGAGGGCCTAAAGGTCAAATTTTAAACGAAAGCAATTTTAGAACAAAACATATGCCTATATAGGTAAGCAGGTGATTTTGTGACCCTTGAAGGCGTAAATTTCGTTCGTTTTGCGTAATATTCAACCGTTTTTGAGATATTCGCAATTTCAGGGTACACTTTTGCAATCACGGTGTATGTGATCTTTGAAGCCCTCTTACAGGCATATTCGACATGGCTCCCGAAGGCGAGCTTGTCATCGATCATCACCCCCAGCAGCTTCAGGGAGCGCTTAGAGGCGATGATGCAATTCCCGACACTGATCAACGCCTGTTGCTTCGACTTGTGGTTATTGACAACTGAAATCTCCGTCTTATGATGCGCCAGCTCCAGTTTTTTGGAGCGCATCCAGTCCTCGACGACCCTTATAGAGTGCTAAGCCGTCAACTCAACCTCCTCGATCGACTCGCCGTAGACCTCAAGTGTGATGTCGTCCGCAAATCCAACGATCACAACCCCTTGGGGAAGCTTTAGTTTCAGCACTTCATATGTTACTAACACATGCACGACAAACATATTTTTTTTTTTTTTTTTTTTTTTTTTTAAGGGGGGATTTGTTAGTAGCTTAAGTATTTATGATAAATATTAGTAAATAATGAGTATGTGTGTCCAATCACAAATGGTGACTTCTCAACACTGTTAGAAATTTGTAATTTTAATTGTTAGGATTTGTTTGCTTTCGCAATTAGGACTTATCATTCGTAGGGATTTAAACCTACTTGTCAGAAAAGGGGAAGTAAACTTACAACTAACTTAATTGCTAACTTATTGGCTATAAAGGGAGCTTATCGTAGCAATTGAGGATTGCAACGATTTTTGTCGAAAATTATAAATAATTTTATTTGACATAGCTTCTAATGGTTCAACACCAGTAAGTCTATGTAATTCGAGTGTACCAAACCAAGGAGGACGCTTCAAAATCATTTTCAGAATTTTATTCTGAATCCTTTGGAGCGTTTTCTTCCTTGTTGAACAGCAACTTGACCAGATCGGTACAGCATAAAGCATTGCCGGTCTAAAAATTTGTTTGTAAATCAAAAGTTTGTTCTTTAAACAAAGTTTAGAATTCCTGTTAATGAGAGGATATAAACATCTCGTATATTTGATGCACTTGGCTTGTATACTCTCAATGTGCTCTTTGAAAATAAGTTTTTTATCATAAATTAGTCCCAAGTACTTAACCTTGTCGGACCAACTTAAAATAACCCCATTCATCTTGACAACGTGATTATTGTTTGGCTTGAGGAAAGAAGCCCTAGGTTTATGCGGAAAAATTATCATTTGAGTTTTAGAAGCATTGGGAGAGATTTTCCACTTTTGCAAGTAGGAAGAAAAAATATCTAAACTTTTCTGCAATCGACTGCATATGACACGAAGACTTTTTCCTTTTACGGAAATGCTTGTGTCATCGCAGAACAATGACTTTGTGCATCCTGGAGGCAAATCAGGAAGATCTGAAGTGAATATGTTGTACAGGACTGGACCCAAGACTGAACCTTGAGGCACACCTGCTCTGACAGGAAATCTATCAGATTTTGAATTCTGATAGACAACCTGCAGAGTTCGATCAGTAAGATAATTTTTTAAAATTTTGATAAGGAAAATTGGAAAATTAAAAGTTTGCAATTTCGCAATCAAACCTTTATGCCAAACACTGTCGAATGCTTTTTCTATGTCTAAAAGAGCAGCTCCAGTGGAATAACCTTCAGATTTGTTAGCTCGTATCATATTAGTAACTCTGAGCAATTGATGAGTTGTGGAATGCCCATGGCGAAATCCAAACTGTTCATTTGCAAAAATTGAATTTTCGTTGATGTGTGACATCACTCTGTTAAGAATAACTCTCTCAAACAGTTTACTTATTGAAGAAAGCAAACTGATTGGTCGATAACTTGAAACTTCAGCTGGGTTCTTATCCGGTTTTAAAATGGGAGTAATTTTTGCATTTTTCCATAATTTGGGAAAATATGCAATTTTGAAGCAGCAATTGAAAATTTTCACTAAAAAATCCATTGTGCTCTCAGGGAGATGTTTGATTAGTATATTAAAGATTCCATCGTCACCAGGTGCTTTCATATTTTTGAAATTTTTAATAATTGATTTAATCTCATTCAAGTTAGTTTCAATTATTTCTGCAGGTAAAAAATTCTGGGAAGAAATTAAATCAAATTGACGTGTGACTTCATTTTCAATTGGACTCACAAAATTCAAATTTGAGTTATGAACACTCTCAAACTGCTGAGCAAGTCTTTGAGCCTTTTGTTCATTGGATACAAGAAAACGTTCACCATCTTTTAAAACTGGAATAGGCTTTGAAGGTTTCTTAAGAATCTTCGACAGCTTCCAAAATGGTTTTGAATATGGTTTCAATTTTTCAACTTTAGTCTCAAAGTTTTGATTTCTCAGAAGAGTAAATCTATGTTTAATCTCTTTCTGTAAATCTTTATAAATAGTTTTAAAAACAGGGTCACGAGAACGTTGATATTGACGTCTGCGGACATTTTTCAAACGAATTAGAAGTTGAAGATTTTCGTCAATTATTGGTGAATCAAATTTCACTTGAGCCTTTGGAACAGAATAATTCCTGGCATCAACAATTGCACATTTTAATGCTTCCAAAGCGGATTCAATATTCACTTCGTTTTGCAAATCAAGCTCATTATTGAAATTTCTCTCAATATAATTTTTGTATCTTTCCCAATTAGCTTTGTTATAATTAAAAACAGAGCTCATAGGGTTTAAAACTGATTCATGTGATAAAGAAAAAGTTATTGGAAGATGGTCAGAATCAAAGTCAGCATGTGTGATCAAATCACTACATACATGACTTTGATCTGTCAGCACCAAATCGATTGTTGAAGGGTTTCTTACAGAAGAAAAGCATGTAGGACTATTCGGAGACAAAATAGAATAGTATCCTGAAGAACAATCATTGAATAAAATTTTGCCATTGGAATTACTTTGAGAATTATTCCATGAACGATGTTTAGCGTTAAAATCGCCGATTATGAAAAATTTCGAACGATTTCTGGTGAGTTTTTGTAAATCACCTTTAAAATAATTTTTGAGCTCGCGTGTGCATTGAAATGGTAAATATGCTGCGGCAATAAATAAAATCCCAAGTTCAGTTTGAACTTCAATTCCCAAAGTTTCAATAACTTTCGTCTCAAGATGGGGAAGAGCACGATGTTTGATTCGGCGATGAATAACAATTGCAACTCCACCGCCGGAACCCTGAATCCTATCATATCTATGAACCACGTAATTGGGATCATATTTTAATTTTATGTTAGGTTTCAAAAATGTTTCAGTAATAATTGCAATATGCACATTATTTACTGTTAAAAAATTAAAAAGCTCATTCTCATTGGCCTTCAATGAGCGAGCATTCCAATTCAATATTTTAATTGTTTTATTTAAAATCATTGCTAAATTTTAAATTAGAAACAATTTTAATAGTAAAATTTGTGCCTATTTGAATGGCTTCAAACATTGATTTTGCCTGCAACATGGCGTTCATAAGATCGAACATTGCCTGTTGCAAAAAAGAAAGTTTACCTGCCGTAATAGGCCCCAGGCAGTTGACATTAGAAAAAATATTTTCGGCAGCAATATTAGCTGGAGTAATAGGTCTACAATTATTTTCTAGCGTGTTTTGCTTACCCATATTAACGGTCATTTTCGAACTACCAGCACTAGGCGGTATAATGTTCGAACTACCTGTAACCTGTGCATAAGTTAAACGAGTATGCAAAGGAGTAGGTAAACTATGCGCCACTGGTACGATCAGCACTTCATCGTACATGATATTCCACAGTACCGGGCCCAGGATGGAACCTTGTGGAACCCCTGCGGTAATTGGGACACATTTTTGACCCTCGTCTGTGCTGTAAACTAGCACACGATTCTGGAAATAATTTTCCAGAATCCTGTACAAAGACACCGGAATGTCTAGTTTCCGAAGCGAGTGGGCTATGGAATCCCAGCCAATACTATTGAACGCATTTTTCACGTCCAACGTGACGATTGCGCAATAGCGAATGCCCCATCTTTTACGCTGGAGTGCTACCTCTGCTGTTTTGGTGACGGACAGAATAGCATCCACCGTAGACTTGCCTTTTCGGAAGCCGAACTGGTTACTCGACAGACCGTTTGCACTTTCGGTGTACCTAACCAGTCTATTGAGAATAACCTTCTCGAGCACCTTACCCGCCGTATCGAGCAGACATATCGGTCTGTATGCCGACAGGTCACCAGGTGGTTTCCCTGTCTTCGGCAAAAAGATCAGCTTCTGTCGCTTCCATCTCTCTGGGAATGTACAGTAGGGTGGGGCTTATTTTCAAAAATGTTCGCGGGACCTGTTTTCCCAGGCAAAAAGACCTCCTTGGGGTTCAATAAGCAACATATAAAAAATTGGTTGAATTTCATTAAGGTCTAGAGGTGGCGCAGAGGGTCTAAAGGTCAAATTTTAAACGAAAGCAATTTTAAAACAAAACATATGCCTATATAGGTAAACATGTGATTTTGTGACCCTTAAGTGCGTAAATTTCGTTCGTTTTGCGTTAAATTCAACCGTTTTTGAGATATTCGCAATTTCAGTGTACACTCTTGCAATCTCGGGGTAAGTGATTATAAGGAAATGCACAAGGTGCCTGTATAAGTTAACACGTCATGATCTCGAATAGATTCTCGCAATAGACATCATCGTTCCTCCGAATAGAGTGCAAAAGAGAAAGAAAGAGAATGGAAAAGGGAAACTAAGAAAAGTCAAATGCGTGTATTGCTTGTATTTAATCTTAAGAAACTAGTTATTTTAAATTTGTGACGTTCCATATTTTCACATTTCCTATTCTTTTTCTTTCTCCTTTGCACTCTTTTCGGAGGAACAATGATGTCTATTGCAAGAATATATTCGAGAACATGGCGTGTTAACTTATACAGGCACATTGTGCATTTCCTTATAATCACATACACCGTGATTGCAAAAGTGTACCCTGAAATTGCGAATATCTCAAAAACGGTTGAATATTACGCAAAACGAACGAAATTTACGCCTTCAAGGGTCATAAAATCACCTGCTTACCTATATAGGCATATGTTTTGTTCTAAAATTGCTTTCGTTTAAAATTTGACCTTTAGGCCCTCTGCGCCACCTCTAGACCTGAAATTCAACCAATTTTTTATATATTGCTTATTGAACCCCAAGGAGGTCTTTTTGCCTGGGAAAACAGGTCCCGCGAACATTTTTTAAAATAAGCCCCACCCTAATGTACAGTCATCCAGCCACTTCTGCATGACTTCCCGAAATAGTCTGGGGGCCTCTTTGGTGGCCTTCTTCCCGGTGCCTTGCTCACCTTCAGGGAGTTGGCGATCACGATGAGTTCCTAATTCGTAACCGTTTCCGCCTCCTCTGCCTCGGCACGACTAACGCCGTCACTCATATCTTGGGTGCTCGGCAGGTTGGCCGACCACCTCTGGTCTGAGTTTTAGATACTGGAACGTCGGTGAAGTGACTCGCCAGCCGGAGGCCAAGAATTTGGCTCGTAGCGTGGAAAGAGTCCCTCTACGATCCGCTCAAGCATCGCTGGTGATTTTTCAGCGGGCGCCATCGCACCCTTGGTCTTGGCCATCACCATCCTATAGGCGTTACCCCACGTTCGTGATCAGTCCTGGACTACAGAACGTCACATCGATGATCGACTCCGCGCCGTTTCTACTGAAGGTGCTCTTCATGCCGACGTTGGCCAGATCTATGTTGAGCTTCGCCAAAGCCTCTAACAAGATCCGGCCTCTCTGGTTTGTGCGTCGACTTCCCCTCTCAGTTACCAACGGTGATAGACCGATCAGGTCCACGGTGGCTCGGTCGATCATCCTTGCGTACTGCTCGGTAGACCAGTGGCGGGTAGTGGCGGGCGACTTCAACGCATGGGCAACTAAGTGAGGAAGTCGACGCACAAACCAGAGAGGCCGGAACTTGTTGGAGGCTTTGGCGAAGCTCAATATAGATCTGGCCAACGTCGGCATAGCACCTTCAGTAGAAACGGCGCGGAGTCGATCATCGATGTGACGTTTTGTAGTCCAAGACTGATCACGAACTGGAGGGTAGACGATGGCTATACTCATATATATATATATATATATATATATATATATATATATATATATATATATATATATATATATATATATATATATATATATATATATATATATATATATATATATATATATATATATATATATATATATATATATATATATATATATATATATATATATATATATATATATATATATATATATATATATATATATATATATATATATACATATATATATATATATACATATATATATACATATATACATACATATATATATATATATATATATATATATATATATATATATATATATATATATATATATACATGGACACAACTACGGGGGGGCTGAAGCCCCCCCTGGAACGTGTTTAGCCATCCCTAGAATTTCCCAGAGAATGATTGTATTCAATATATATACATTCCATACTACTTATCAGAGCATCAAAATCAACACAAATTGAGATGTCGTCATTCATTGGCTAAGAACTAGCCCAGGATCGATTCTCAACCCTTGCTCTCTTACTCACCTTACCAGTCAGACGAGAGCTGTAGTAACTCGTGCTGTATCAAGTAGTCGCCAGTTTACTCGGTTTTGGGCTGTGTTTCACCAGTTCCCCAGACGTCTCATCACTCGCAAGTCTCTTTCGATCTGGTCGAGCCATCATGCACGCTGCGCCCCTTAATTTCTTGTGCCGGTTGGGTTGCTGAAGAGAAGTGATTTCACATGGTTGTCGTCCGGCATTCTTACGATGTGACCGGCCCACCGCAACCTAATGTCTTTCGCCAGGTGTGCAATGGGGTTCTCTCCAAGCAGCGCTTGTAGCTCATGGTATATATATATATATATATATATATATATATATATATATATATATATATATATATATATATATATATATATATATATATATATATATATATATATATATATATATATATATATATATATATATATATATATATATATATATATATATATATATCTATATATACGTTACACCACGACCGACCGGCCTAGGCGCACCCGGAGCCGAGACGTCAGCAAAAACCCAGCTGAGGCCCGTAGCAACAAGCGGAGGAACCAAACCAGCAACGAAACCATAAATTGACAATCGATGACGACTGCAGGATTCGATCGAACCACGCGGACAAAGGCTGCATCAGAATTGAACCACCGGAGGAACGACGAGTCAGCGGATTTAGTTTATTTAAGCTTTCTAGATTTAATTTTCAATTCAGTCTTGTGTGTAATTCAGTAGTGATCGGACATTAAAGTGTTAATCGTAGTAATAAAGTTTTTTTTAGTTCCCGCGATAAATCACGGCATAATTGGCGCAGTCGCAAGGCCAAGTGGTTAGACAAAGTGAACAGTGTTAACAGAGTGAATATCTAGTATCACAGTCACCGAGTTCTACAAAGAGGAACAGCCCACGTCTATGGCAGACAACTGATACACCCAGCAAGAACAACCCCTGAGTGAACATCAAGGACTTGCGGATATCAGAGGACCGATCCCGCCATTTGGAAACCTACCCCATCCATCCGTCACTTCACACCAAGACTCCAGGAGATGAAAGCAGTAATCTTCCTGTAAGTAACCACAATCATTTTTCTAAGATTAACACAAACAAAACCATACTAATTCAGAGGTGCGAGCCCCCACCAGCGGTAAGCGGACACCTGAAATATCACAAAGTGAAAAAACAAAACTAACAACTAACCGTGAAAGTGCAGTGTAAGTGAATACTGACAACAAATCTATACGCAATACAAAGCAAACGAAGTTAATTTATTATAATGGCCGAGCGCGACTTAATGATCTCACCAGATCTCGCAGCCCCAGAACTTTATGAAGAAGAGCCACAACCAGCTCCTCAACCAGCCCCACAACCGGCAATCACAATTGAGGGTTTACTTCAGCACATAAGAAGTTTAACCCAGAACCAAAATGAGTTGATTGAACAACTCAGAAATTTAAAAGAGAAGGCGGATGATCCTTTTATGCAATTCAGGACTCCAGACCCAATCAAAAATCTAACAACATTTAGTGGAAATAAAAAAGAGACCCATGCATGGCTGGAAGACGCGGAAAATACTCTCGAACTTTTTAGAAGATACCGAGATGAACCAGTGTATAGCCAATTAGTCAGGGCAGTGAAAAATAAAATTACGGGCGAAGCCAAAGAGATTTTGATCGCTGCTGGCAACCCGAACAGCTGGCTAGAAATTAAAGAGGTGATTTTGAATTCCTACGGGGATAGACGTGACCTTACGTCACACATCCAATCATTATTTTACATAACACAAGGGAAAAAGACAATTCCTGAGTATTATAATAAAATCAAAACCATCGACACTGCTATCAAATCGACAGCGGCGACGATGGAAGATTATCAGAATGCAACTAAGGCAATAAACAATTTAGTAAGCTTGATGACGCTTACTAGATTCATAGATGGCCTCACAGACGAATTGTCTATGCATGTGAGGAGCTATCGACCAAAAACATTGGAAGAAGCCTACGCTATAACAACGCAATACGCGAATGCCGCGTACAGGCAAAAATTTAACAAACATTCCAGTTCAACCTCTAACAATTCATTCAATTCAAAACCGTTTTCAAATTCCAACAACGGTAATCAGACGAATACAAAACCCAACTACACGAACAACAACAACAACAGCAACAACAAGCACGGTAACACGTTCAACGCGAAACCGAACGGATCAGGGAAATTTAAAACCCCTAGAGGTCCACCGGTGGACGACGACGTTTCAATGAAAACCGCAAAGTCCCGTACGGAGGTGAACAACCACGAAACCAAATCAAAACAAGAAAGCGAATTCAGCAAAAACTACGAGGATGAGTACGACACCTCTAATCAGCTGGAGGAATCAGCTATGAACTCGGAAGACGATGATTACTTCATCGGCGAGGAGTTAAATTTTCACGTGGTAGAAGAGCCACGTCGAAAAATATAAAAAGCGATAACAATTTTGTACCTTATATAATAATTCAAACCTCGAAAGGTGAGATGAAATTTTTGATCGACACGGGAGCGAACAAAAATTATATTTCACCCGAGCACGTAAACATTGAAAATTGCAGAACTGAGAATGGAATCAGGGTAACGAATATAAGTGGAACACATAAAATAAACAAATCAGCTTCTTTTGATCCATTTCAGATCAAGAAGAAATTGAAATTTTATATTTTCAAATTCCACAAGTTTTTCGATGGATTAATAGGTTACGAGTCATTAAGAGACTTAAATGCTCAAATCGACATTCGTAATAATTCCTTGAAAATCGGACGAAAAACAATAAAAATGCAATAAAAATTCCCTAAAGAGCAAGCAATTAACATAAATGAACAAGAATTTCAGTACATCGCACTGAAAACCAAAAAGAACGGTGATTTCATAATAGCGAACGAAAAGAAATACAATTCATTCACTATTTTACCTGGTATCTACAGAAGCAGCAATAATAAAGCTTTTGTAGCGATTCAAAATTTCTCAAAATCTTCACAAGAAATAAATTCGAGTGAAATCGAAATGGATGAGGATCCGTTCGATTTAACCGAATTACCAAAGCAAATAAACATGACAAACTATACCTTTCGTGACGACCACATGAATAGGGAAGAAAAACAAGCCCTTGAAACGGTGATCGATCAATACAGAGATGTTTTATACGTGGAGTCCGACAAACTGTCATTCACACACAAAATAAGACATAAAATTCGAACGGTAGATAGTATCCCAGTCCATACGAAATCATATAAATATCCCTACGTTTATGAATGCGAAGTACAAAAGCAAGTTAAAAAGATGCTAAACGATGGAATTATAAGAGAATCAATCTCACCATACACCTCACCCGTATGGATAGTCCCGAAAAAGGCAGATGCATCTGGTCACAAGAAATTTCGTTTAGTGATCGACTACAGAAAGCTAAATGAAAAAACTATCAACGACAAGTATCCCATACCCGAGATTACCGACATCTTGGATAAACTGGGAAGGGCTACATATTTCTCAACTATTGATTTAGTTTCTGGCTTCCACCAGATCCAGCTGGCAGAAGAAGACACAGAGAAAACAGCATTTTCTGTGAACGGAGGAAAGTACGAGTTTACTCGCATGCCATTTGGGTTGAAAAACGCCCCGCCAACTTTTCAAAGGGTAATGGACTGTATACTAAGGGATTTAATTGGAGTATGTTGTTTCGTCTATATGGACGATATAATCATATTTTCCAGTTCACTTCAGGAACACAAGAAAAATTTAGCACAAGTTCTAAAAAGACTTAAAGAAGCTAGACTAAAAATTCAGCTAGACAAGTGCGAATTTTTTAAAAAAGAAACGCAGTTTCTAGGTCATACTGTCTCTGAAGATGGAGTAAGACCAAACAGTGACAAAATAGAAATCATAAAAAAATGGCCAATCCCTAAAACAGAAAAAGAAGTTCGTCAATTCTTAGGAACGCTAGGCTATTATAGGAGATTTATAAAAGACTTCGCTAAAATAGTGAAACCGTTGACAGCACTTCTTAGAAAAGACGCGGAGTTTGAGATAACACCCGAAATAAACGCATGCTTCGAAAAGTGTAAACAAATTCTAACGCTAGATCCTGTGTTAATTTACCCCGATTTCAGCAAGGAATTTATTCTTACTACCGATGCAAGCGATTATGCAATAGGGGCAGTACTGTCGCAAGGGCCCGCAGGCAATGACAGACCCATAGCATACGCATCGCGAACTTTAAGTAAAACAGAGGAACGATACTCAACAACGGAAAAGGAATTTTTGGCAATCGTTTGGGCGGTCAAACATTTCAGACCGTATCTATACGGACGGAAATTCAAAATGTTTACAGATCACCAACCACTTACCTTCTCTATGACTAATGCAAATCACCGAATCATAAGAGGTAAACTGGCTTTAGAAGAATTTGACTACGAATTAATCTATAAACCAGGGAAACAAAACGTCGTCGCAGACGCGTTGTCTCGGATAAACCTAAAAAAACAATCAATTAAACGCACATTCACAATCATCGATGTCTTTAAACGTGGAACCCTCCGAACGAGAAGAGGAACTTTCAGATGATGAAAGTGACGACATGACAGTACACTCAGCGGATACAAGCGATGATTACTTTATTCCGTGCACTGAGAGACCAATCAACACATTCAGGACCCAAATTATTTTTAAAATCGGAAAAATAGAGATTACGGCATATGAACAGATCTTTCCCAAATTTCACAGGCACATAATAGTCAAACAAAGTTATACGGAAGAAGAAATAGTAGAAATATTAAAGCGGACTCTTAACCCCAGAGGTTCAAGTTGCCTCAAAATTCCAATCTCTTTAGTTCAATTAGTTCAAGAAACTTACCGGAAACATTTTTCAACTAATAGCCCCTACAAAGTTTTTATTTCAGAAACCCTTCTAGAGGACATACGCCTAGATGAACAACAGGATGAAATTGTGAGGGAAACTCATAATCGTGGCCACAGAGGAATCAAAGAAAATAAGAACCAGATAATGCAAAAATATTTCTTCCCACAACTTGATCGAAAGATTAAAATTTTGATAGATTCCTGTGATATCTGCAAAAAAGCCAAATATGACAGGAAGCCACCGAATTTGATAAGAAAAAGCATTTTCGGCAATAACCCTTTCGATCGAGTCCACATTGACATATTCTTTTTAAAAGGTCAAAAGTGGCTCACCATAGTCGATTCGTTTTCCAAATTTGCAAATGCCATACCTTTGGAAACTAGAACAATAGTGGACGTGAAAAATGCTATTACAGAACACATTAGACAATTTGGCAGACCGAAGACTATTGTGAGTGACCAGGAACCTTCTTTCAGGTCTATTGATTTCATCGGATTCCTTAACGACCTAGGAGTCGAGTTACATTTCGCGAGTAGTTCAAATTCAAACGGTATTGTAGAACGGTTTCATTCTACCCTAATCGAAATTTATCGAACAAACAAAATTAAATTCAACGATTTGTCTACAAGAGATCAAATTAATATCGCCGTCGATATTTATAACAACAGTTTTCACACCGCTATAAAAAAATTTACCGCGTAATTTGGTATTCAATCATTCGGGCTCGACAAACATGGAAGAAATTTCGGAAAAATTTAAAAGCTTGCAATCAGCGGCTAAAATCGAACTGGATAAAAGGAAAGCTAAATATGAACAACAAAATAAAGATAACGAACAACCTGAACAATACAACCCAGGCGATGCTAAATACATTAAAATTTCCCAACGAATAACTAAAGACGTAAACCCTTACAAAATAACTACCATAAAAGAGAATAACGATCTTACATTTAAAGACATCAATGACGTAAAAATACACAAAAACAGAATAAAAAAAAAATCGTTTAAATCAATAACTTAACTCTCGTTACAGATTAACTTACATCATCCTAATACACGGCACAAAATTTAAAGAAATATCATATAATAATGGCATAATTGCCATAAAACTAAAACAAGTTAGGATAAGAATAGGGTTTGAGAGAGTTATACACAAAATCAATATTAAATCCATTGCAAACAACATTGACTACATAGAAAAAACGACAGAAAACCTGAAAATAATAGATCATCTCAGAAGGACCCTTGATTACAAAATCCAATACGCAAGAGGAAAATTGTTGAGTTTATATCCCCGCAGAAATAGAAGAGCATTAGTTAACGCTTTAGGATCAGTAATTAAACTTATTGCAGGCAATCCAGATAACGATGATATGGAAATTATAAATCATAATTTAGAAACGTTAGAAAAGCAGGGAAACCTACTCTCTCAATCTTTATCAAGGCAAATAATTATAAACGAAAGAATTCAGAATAAACTGAATAATATTACAGATATTCTCAAGAAAATAAACAAACAAATTGTAGACCAAAATAATAACTCACTTACGACCAATACGGACTTGGAATACATTAATCTTATTATGAACCTTGACATGTTAATTCAAATTCTCACTAGCGTAGAAGAACAAATCGAATTTGCAAAGCTAAACATTTTGAATAGAAACTTATTTTCATTAGATGATAAATTGTACATTTATAACAGACTTAAAGCACAAAAATTGAATCTGGATTACTTAGATCAAATATTCCAATACAGCTCAGGAAGCGTAATTGTAAAAGGCGACGAAATCCTAATTTTGGCGAAAATACCCATCCTAGAAGACAACGAGTTCGACCTGATCAACATCCAGACGCTCAACTTAAACAACACACGAATCAGTACAGACATCAAGCTGGTGGCAAAGCACAGAGACATTATCTATAAACAAGAGCACATTTGTGACATCTGCGAAGCAACAACTCTTATCGAAGACGACTGTATCAACAACCTTTTGAATCATTTGACACCAAAATGTGCCCTAAAACCCGTCAGGCAACATATCAGAATACAAGAAATCAAAAAAGGAATCATACTATTGGATACGAATCAACAAGTATTGATTTCCGACTCATGTAATAACTCGAGATTAGTCAACACCCCGACTATTGTCGAAACAGACAATTGTACGATTAAGGTGATGAATCTCACATTTAATGGTCAAAAGCATCTAACAGACCACGAAGAATACCTCATACCAATCTATGGAAGGAAATTCATTCAACTCAACTACTCGGAAGAGCGGAATGAGATCACCCACATCAAACTGGAACACTTAAACAGTCTTCAAGAGATAAAGTTGGACCTGCATCGCTCGAAGAGGACAACAACCATCGGAGGAGGAATTCTCCTCACACTAACCTTTTTCTGCTCTTTTGCAATTTATATCATCAACAGAAGAACCAAATCTAAGGAAGATACCATCCTGAAAATCCATAAGCATGCTGAAACCACCACGGAACCTAAAGGAACCATTGGAAAAGGAGAACCCGCAACCTTACCGAGGCTCGTCCTTTTCGAAAAATCGTCCGAGGACGGACGACAATCTAAGGGGGGAGACGTTACACCACGACCGACCGGCCTAGGCGCACCCGGAGCCGAGACGTCAGCAAAAACCCAGCTGAGGCCCGTAGCAACAAGCGGAGGAACCAAACCAGCAACGAAACCATAAATTGACAATCGATGACGACTGCAGGATTCGATCGAACCACGCGGACAAAGGCTGCATCAGAATTGAACCACCGGAGGAACGACGAGTCAGCGGATTTAGTTTATTTAAGCTTTCTAGATTTAATTTTCAATTCAGTCTTGTGTGTAATTCAGTAGTGATCGGACATTAAAGTGTTAATCGTAGTAATAAAGTTTTTTTTAGTTCCCGCGATAAATCACGGCATAATTTATATATATATATATATATATATATATATATATATATATATATATATATATATATATATATATATATATATATATATATATATATATATATATATATATATATATATATATATATATATATATATCATGAGCTCAAATGCAAATCTACGTGAAAATGACAATGGAAAATATTCACTTAACTTTGCCGGTAATTATAACGTGAAAAATATTTTGAGTGTAACAAGTCAGTTGATGTAGGGTAAGCATGTATAAAACGCACCCCGGTAGATTGGAAAGCTTGCGATTCAATCATTATTTTTAATAAAATTATGGCGTTTTTGTGTAACAGTATACTCCATGGAGCTTTGCATTGAAACTCTTCCCAAATGGAAAATAAGTTTCCAAGCAGCCAGGATTTTTTTAATATTACTGAGTACGTTTTGTGCCTTCCTGACAGTACCGCACCAATGGAAGGACATCCCTTATCGTGTACTGACGAAAAAGTCGCGATTGAAAGCTGAGACCATGATAATTGTAAGTCGAAATCTCGTTCATCATGTGACAAATTTCAGGAGCTCATTGCAAAAAATCACACAAATTCAGGATCGGGTAAGTGCATCAAAGCATTGTTTAATTGTTTGTATGCTTTGGTTGGTAAGAATTTTCAAAAATCAATTTTATCATGTGTCCCGTTTTTTGAACCCATTTGTCCCGTTTTTATTCCGAGAAAATCTGGTCAGCCTATGCTTAATTTGTCTCCGAATCAAAATTCAAAGCGATGAAAGTGGTTCTTTTTTCATTTAAATGTTCGTTGATGTATAAGAAAGACATTTGAGGAAAAATAACAGGTATCTGATTACCAAAACTCGCGATATTATTCACAACACTACGAGAGCAAAATTATGACTTTTTAAGCTGAATTTGCCTCTAAATCAAAACCCAAAGCTGTGATCTGTGATTTTTACTATAATAAAATATTCGTTGATGTTTGAAAAAAATATTTGTCTCACACCTATGAGATATGATTTTTTCATTGAAATGTTTGTTTATCTTCAGGAATGACTTTTGAGTAAAAATAATACTATATAAAACATGCTAAATCATGAATATCTGGGCTCAGTTTGCCTCTTGATCAAAATTCAAACCTATGATATGTAAATGTTTTTCATTAAAATGTTTGTTAATGTTCAGGAACAACATTTGAGAAATAACAATAGGTATCTTGTTGTTAAAAGTTGAGATGTTACTCTGCGATGTTACTTTAAAAACTACGTGTGTTGTTTGTATGTTTGAAGATAATTTTAATACTCTTTTTGAAATTTTTTTTTTTCTTCATCTATAATTTATTTGACACGGCACAAATACAATTTAATGTTTAAAGGCGCCAATTATATCTGGTAGCTTACTTTCTAAAGTATCTTAATAACTAAAAGCAAATTTTTTATCCTCGCTGCCGACTACGAGCTGAAACTAAATCTAACTTAAAGCTAGAATGTTTTGCATTAAAAGCACTGATTTGTTGTTTGATGGTTTTCCATCGCCATAGGTAAGCAGCATATTGAATATGTTCCGCTGCTAGGCCAAGATATTACGGACTGGCATATTGGGTTGTCTCCCTCGGGGCCTGAGAGTATCGTGCGGGTCTAGTTGCTGTTTCCGGATCCGGGGTCTTAACGTGTTCTTGTCGTTTGGTTGGATGTAGGCGGAAGGGAATAGGATTAAACTGGGGCGTGGATGGATTTCGGGAAAACGTATATAAGGGACATGTAGGATAGGTCACGGCTCGCCAAGACATCACGAACAGGAACAGCCGGCTGCCTACTTTCGGCCTGCAGGGAAGCTATTAATTTAGACCTGGCGTCACGGTGTACAGGGTGTCGTGTTCTCCTCCGATTTCCGATGGATCTTGCATCATGCAAACTGCCGCTTCACTCTACAACGTTAGCCGAAAGAATGATCTTAACTTGTTGGTGCCTGCAAGGCGAACCGTTTTCCTTGCATACTCTCTCACCAAACATTAAACTCTCTCGCTCTACAAGTTCGCACACGTACAGTCTTTCGTTTTAGCCATTCGAAACACGCCATACTCACACTAACACATGCTCTTTTAGACTATACAAACTCATGACACACACACATGATTGCACACGAAGCAGGCCATCTCAATTATCTCTCGGATTTGCTCTCAACGAATCCAAATGAAGCATTCAGTCGGTTATTTTTCGACAAATGATTCAAAAGCATGCCTATGTCGGCTAAATTGAATGTCGAATCGAAATATGAGATCAAGACTAACATTTAAATTGGCCGCATTTCCAATGTTGTTATTAATTCAATGTTATCCCAATTACTTCCCCATCACTCTCTACAATCCCTTCCTCCCCTACTCTTTGTTAGTAGTGTCTTATTTTTATATATATATATATATATATATATATATATATATATATATATATATATATATATATATATATATATATATATATATATATATATATATATATATATATATATATATATATATATATATATATATATATATATATATATATATATATATATATATATATATATATATATATATATATATATATATATATATATATATATATATATATATATATATATATATATATATATATATATATATATATATATATATATATATCAGCGATCGCAGCCACAAATTTGAAACCACGTTGATTTACCTCAAAGCTCGTTAAAATTTCTGCCTTTCCTCTCTGAAACCATCAGTCGACACTAATATATCAGTATTTTCTTCCCGCGTATTTTTTTTTTATTTCAGCTCAACATCCCAAAGAATGCGTATCTCTTCTTGCAACGGATGGTTTCTCCACACACATTCTAATCTACTGCACTCTTTCCTAAATTCATTCTCAACTCACTCACTTTCATCGTGAGCAATATCCAGCTCTAGCCAGGTCTCAAACCTTTGGTCATTTACCAGGAATTCCAAATCGTTCCATATACGTTTCACACAGGATTACACACCTTAGACTTCACCATGGATGCCAGAATCATTTCTTCAAATGTCTTCACAATTCACAAAAATATGTAGACACCAAGGGGATGGCAGCCCTATCTAAACTCTACACGATTGACAATCGCCCACATATCGGGGCTATATTTAAAATATAGCCCCGAGTCAGATGCCCAGCAAAAATTCCATATACCTGCCACTTTAGTCGGGAAGACTCTTTACTCCTTTAAACTAGAAAGATGTCATCCCCCTGGTAGACACACATCAAAAACATGTAAATTCAATCCATTAAAATTTTGACGATTGGCCAAAAATTCCAGGTAAAACACTAAATCGTGTGCGGCTAATCAACCGGTTATAAGGCTTCACGTCTTCATACAAGCTTAAATGCCTTCCAATGATGACATATCTTAACATCTGGCATCACTGAACTTCACATTAGCCATTTGACGACTGTTTTTCGATGCCTGTTATCAGGGATACCAAATGTACAGATTTTTCTGCAAAACGCAGATTTTTGGAGCCCGTGTGCAGATATTTGCAGTTTTTCCACGGTTTCTGCAGATTTTTGTCAGAGTCTCCTTATATTTGCGCAGATTTTCTTAAAATGTGTGCAGATTTTTTTTACAGACTTCTGCCTGCGCGAGCGAAATTTTTTTTTTTTAGATCTCGGATAAAATTTTTTTTTTTTTTAGCTTTCGAGCACATATTTCCGGTTTTTCGAGCAGTCGCAGACATTTTTCAAAAACATCTGGCATCTCTGCCTGTTATATACATATTTACACATCTTAAATATATACATATTTAAGAGATCTGTCAGTTGAAACATTGAAACTTATATACTGAAACGTGCGACCGGCTGACCTACTTTGTTCTTGCAAAAGTACATTCGGAATTGCCGTTGCATTTCAGTTTTAATACTTTTGGCATAGAACTATAAACGATAGAAGGAATTAGTGCGGGGTAAGTATTATTGTAATAAGGTTTATTTAACTTTGTTTTTCGTTCCAGGACTACTCTACTATAGGCAAGAATTGCGTAAGGAAAATCGGATTACTCATTCGATTGAAGACAACTTTTCATTCTTTTGGTTTTGCGGTTTTTTTTTTTTTTTTTTGAAGTTTTCAATTTATTTAATCATTAGCTTCATGGTAACATTTATTCTAAAATATGGTAGAGATGCATGTCGTTGAATTTGTTTGGCATTCGCCTCGCTCTTTTTGGTCTTGGTGGGTGATCGTCGGGCTGATCTTGTTCGTATTCTATGTCAGCCGAAAGAACCGCATCAACTTCCGGAACCTTCTTAGCATCTTGGACGTTACGAGAATAGGTGACACCTCTATCGCTCCTCACTACAATTTTGGCGCCTTCCCTAGCAATAACCGTAAATCGTTCGGATCCAAAAGTAGGGTCAGATTTAACCCGTTTCGGTTGTGTAATGATGACGTTATTTCCCATCGCTATATCCGAATCCTTGGCTCCGCGCATCTTGTCAGCATATTGTTAACTCTGAAGTTTAGAATCCGCATCTTTCTCTCTTATTTCGCTACGATCTATTTTCCCCGTGTTGGTTTCCCAGAGGCATGGAAATGTTCCTCTAAATTTCCAGCCTACTAACAACTCAAACGGCGTTACACCCAATCTTGACAACGGTCGCACCTTGTTGTAAATCGTAACATATTTCTCGAGGGCTGTCTTCCAATTTTTATTATCGAGTTTAGCTGCAGCTAAAGCGTCTTTAATACCTTTATTTTGGCGTTCCACTGCACCGTTAGATTGTGCATGGAACGGAATAGATTTACGAATCTTCACGCCCTTATCCTCCCAGGTTTTGATGAAATTCTCACTCTGGAAGGGTGGGCCATTATCACTCTGGATCACCAGAGGTAATCCCCATATCATAAAAATATTATTTAGAGCTCCATTAGTGTTATCTGCGTCCATACTCCTCATCTCCACTACGTGTAGGTAGCGTGAATACGTGTCAATTACAACGAGAAACTCTCCAAGTCCGAATTCCTTATCGGTGTAAGAGTCCAGTTGCAATATTTCCCACGGACCATTAGGAAGTTCCCGGCTTGTAAGTGGTATAGGGGGATTCTTACGAGAAAGCCTCAAACAGGTTTCACACTGTTTTACAAAATTAGCTGCATCGGTGCTCATATTTGGCCACCAAAAATACTCACGAAGGATTCTTTTTGTTGATCCTATACCAACATGGCCTTGGTGAGCAGATATAATTGCTCGTCTCCTCAACGCTACCGGCAAAACGATTTGCTCTCCTTTGAACAACATGTGACCCAGTGTCCGAAGTTCTTTCTCCTGCGACTCGTACCTACGTAGCCCCGGCTCCCACGTTCCCGTAGATATGGCGTATCTTACCTTGGCGAACTCAGAGTCGCTCTCAGCAGAAGCTTCGATTTCATTCCATGATAACTCCATTATACCAGCATCGATCATATAGAGGAGATGCCGATCGTTTACATCGTCAAAAGATTCAGGCGGCTGAGATTCCACAACTAGCCTCGACAAAGCGTCCGCAACATTCAAATCGCTATTCACCCGTTCAACGCGAAAATCATAGGGTTGGAGCCTCAACGCCCACGCTTCCGCTCGTGAAACTGCTCGTTTGCCAATCCTGTGTAACCCATCAAAGATGAACTCATTCGATTCGGCGTCTGTCCGTATTACAAACGGAATGCTCATCAGATACATCGAGAAACGTTCCACTCCCCACACCATAGCCAGGGCTTCTTTCTGGGTGTGGGGATACTTCTGTTCTCCAGTCGAAAGAGCTTTTGACGCACAAACAATAACTCTTGGGGTAGCATTTTGATCGAATTGCACTAGAACAGCGCCCAGACCGTACGGAGAAGCGTCAACATTCAGCTCTGTTTCATCGTCCCTGTTATAGTATCCCAAAGTGCTGATCGATTTCCAAGCCTCGTTCCGTAAATATTCAAATTCGTCTTCTAGCTCGTTCCAGTAGAATGTTTCCGCCTTCGCTAGCTCTCGCAGCAGCCGAGTTTTGTCAGCTCTTTGGGGAATAAAGCGTTCGACGAAGTTTATCAACCCAAGGAAGCTTTTTACTTCTGCTTTCGTTATGGGTCTCCGGAAGTTTTTAATGGCTGACTTTTCTCCGCCTCTATTCTCCATCCGTCTGCAGATAGATTGAACCCGAGAAATTTAACTTCCTGCTTACGAATTGCGCATTTCTTCGTATTTATTTCTACGTTATGGTTCTCTAGACACTTCATTACCTACGCTAGATTTTGGTCATGTTCGCTTTCGGTTGCTCCAAATACAATGAGGTCATCCAAGTAATTCACAACCCCTTTGCAACCACTCAAGATAATAGTTTGTACTATTTCTTGGAAAATGTCTGGTGCTTTCGTCAACCCAAATGGTAATCGGCGATATCTATACATGCGATCTCCCCCAAAGAAGTTAGTCAAGTGCCGACAATCTTTGTGCAGTTGCACATGGAAGAAGGCGTTCGTCAAATCTATAGTGGAGAACCACCTAGCACCATGTAACTCCATCACAATGGATTCGAATGTTGGCATCTTGAATGGGGTCCTGTATATGCAGCGGTTTGGACCTCGTAGATCGATAACCAAACGAATATCGTCTTTATTCTTTGGGACGACTAGAAGTGACGAACAAAACGAACGATCCATATCAGGTGTGACGATTTCAATTATTCCTGATTGAAGCAAGTTTGCAGTTTTTGTCTAGTCAAGTCTCTGAAGGCTGGCGGAATGTGCGTGTAGATGTTCCGAGCCGGAGGCATTTCTTTGTTGTATCTCAAAGAAACCGGGGGGACATTGAACGTGGGAAACTCTTTACTGGTAGTTTCTTCCAAAGCACGTATAGTTTTTAACTCGCATTTTCAAAGATCAACATAGAAGTCCTTAACGGCAACATCTAAACCAACAGCCAAAACACTATACCTAGTAGCTGTATTGAAACCTAACAGAGCTCGGATCTCATCTATGACGTAGAATTTCTCCATTAAAACTGGTCTGTCGGGTGTTATGAACAGTTCCGCTGAAAAGTGAGCGATTACGTCAATATTCGCGTTTGCTGCGTAAGCTCGTATGGGAACATCGGAACAGTAGCTCAAATCATATAGTTGATCACGGAAGGCTTCATTTGCCAAATTCATATTAAAGGACTTCTTTGTTATCGTATTTACTTGGGCTCCAGAGTCAATAAAAAAATTAATCTCGATACCTGCCACTCTGGCGGAAACAATAACAGCTTTTTCATTTAGATTTTTCTGCTCAGTGGGATTTTGGGACTCGAAAGCGGAACAAATACGCTTCTCTTTTTCAGTTTGTATTTTCACAGGAACCAACTGGTCGAATGAAACCTGGAATATACAACCAGTCAATAATACTACAAAATAAGCTTTTAGGCGGCGAGACCGAAGAAAAAAAACATGCAGTGATCTTTCTCTTGCGCATATCTCTATTAATTAGATAAATGAATTCAGTTAGATAAAAATCTTAAAATAAAACAAAATCGAATGCAAACAAAGTTCGCTCAAACAGTAAATGAATAATGCATCGCATATCGTATTATGTTTGGTGCTAGTATCTATGTGGAATCATTGAATGCTGACTTTACCTGCTCATCTGGAGTTGGCTTTTCCTCGGATTTTTGTACCATCGCCACGTTGCTGCTACCCTCACCAGAAGCATTATTCCAGCGTCGCTTCTGTGTTCTGGTTTGTTTGGTTGAGTCAGAATTAGGATCGGGACAAGCTCGAGCAATATGACCCTGCTTTTGGCATGAGTTACATATTTTATCTTTGGCACGACACGGGTTTGATCCATGAAAGTAGCCACACCTCCAACATCGAGATCCATTCCCGTTGTTCTCTCGCTGATTGAATCCTCCACGACCGGGTCCACGGCCTCGGCTACCTCCACGAATGTATGGTCGTCTGTTTCCGCTCTGCCAGCTATCGTAACTGTTGCTGCTTGTTCGTTGAAATAAATCATTCGATCCTCGACTCACTGCGGCAATAGTAGCCGCTCGCTGGCCTTGACTTCGTTGAAAATCTTCTTCATTGGACTTCTCAACTTCCCAATCCATCACCGAGTTGATGAGGTCACTGATTGAACGCTGGCCTACCCAGTTCCTGTGCGCTAGGGTGCGAACTCGCCCCTCAAGAGCTCCTTTGATAACAGTACGAGTAACAGCTTCAATTTCTTCCTGAGTACCGTAGTTGCAAAGTTTGGCAGCTGCTGCCACTCTTCTGATATACTGGACGCTGGTTTCTTTCGTGGACTGGTTCATACTTGAAAGCTTACTACGCTGTGTCAGTATGTATGCTCTCGACCCAGAATAACCATCGATTCGAGCGAGAGCGTTTAAAAATGGAGCTTCATATTCATCTGGCATATCTGATTCTGTCACTGTACTGTTATAGATCTCCAGCAGTTTGGGTCCTGCCTTTATTTTAAATATTGCCATTTTTGATTGCTCATCAGACGCCGAGATCAGACCTAGAGCAGCCAGCAACACCTCCTTCCAGTGCTCAAAAGCCGCTTTATTAACCTCTGTCTCCCCTTCGGCAGCTTTACATTCCGGTACATTAAGGGAACTTATTGTCATGTTATTCATGGTGGACATGAACAACGACTCATTTCCAGTGTTCATTTGAATACTATCATCCTCACGGTCCGTATTCTGCGGAGCATCAGACGAGCTGAAGTTCTGTTGCGATTGGAGCTGAAACATTTGTTCGCGTAACAATGTGTTCTCCTTTATAGCCGTAGTCAATGCCTTACGCAACTTCTTTTTCGAAGTTTTCCTAAAATAAAATTGTACCGAACAAAAATTCATTACTAAAATATTCTTCACAACTGCGCAACACAATATGGAATAATGAGAAAAGGATTCCTTAGAAATATGATAACTCTCTTAAAATCAGTTTTTTTTTTTTTTTTTGATACCAGAATGTTGGTATTTTCCGAAAATTATAAGGGCAAATCAGTCCTCATGTAGCCAGATTGCTCTCTTCAATTTCCACAGCAGTTCTGTCTAGCTCATGCCGGAATATTACTATCGCCATAAAAAAAAAACAATGTAGATCAAGAGCAAATCTGTCCTTCTTTTTTTTTTTTTAACGCCAGATGCTAACAGAATTCTTGCATTTTTTCTTCTATTAACTAGAGCAAATCTGTCCTTGTCCGCCAGATTACTATTTTCTCAGCAATTCAGTCCTGCTTACGCCAGAATGCTTCTACCAAAGTTTGAAAACTGCTAATAAATCTACAGCTAATCTGTCCTTTATAATGCCAGATGCTGCCTCTTCAAGATATTCTGTTCTTGACCTGCATGGGAGGCATATCTGCGCCATTGTCGTGTTCTCCTCCGATTTCCGATGGATCTTGCATCATGCAAACTGCCGCTTCACTCTACAACGTTAGCCGAAAGAATGATCTTAACTTGTTGGTGCCTGCAAGGCGAACCGTTTTCCTTGCATACTCTCTCACCAAACATTGTGAGAGAGTATGCAAGGACATGACTCTCTACACAGGGCATGACCAAACCACATGCTCTATGTCGTGATAACCTTCACCACAGGCACAGATACCACTTTCCCCGAGCCCAACACGACGGAGATGCGCGTCAAATCTATAGTGATTGGACATAAGCCGGGACATCACGCAAATGGAATCCCGACCTACATCCAACCCCTTGAACCACGGGTTCGTCGATACTTTGGGGATTATGGAATGTAACCACCTTCCCAATTCCCCTCTGGTCCAAGCATTTTGCCAACTGATGATCGTATTCTGACGTACAAGTGCGAAAAATTCATTAAAGGCAATTGGTCTTTCATAAATATCACCGTTTGTTGCGCCCACCTTAGCCAAAGAGTCCGCTTTCTCATTACCCGGTATCGAGCAGTGAGAAGGGACCCACGCTAAGGTAATCTGATACGATTTTTCGGATAAAGCACTCATATGTTCCCGTATTTTCCCCAGGAAATACGGAGAGTGCTTAACATCTTTCATCGATCGGAGAGCCTCAATGGAACTGAGACTGTCCGTAAAGATGAAATAATGGTCCGTGGGCATTTTTTCGATAATCCCTAGGGTGTACTGAATTGCAGCTAATTCTGCGACGTAAACAGAAGCAGGATTATCGAGCTTATGGGAGACGGTTAAATTGTTATTGAAAATACCGAAGCCAGTGGACCCATCAAGAAGTGATCCGTCAGTGTAGAACATATTGTTGCAGTTGATGTTTCGATATTTATTGGAAAAATTTTTGGGGATCTGCTGCACGCGTAAATGATCCGGGATTCCACGAGTTTCTTCTATCATGGATGTATCAAAAAACACAGTAGAATCAGAAGTATTTCATAAGTCGACACGATTTGGAATATTCGAAGAAGGGTTAATATTTTGGGACATGTGATTGAAATACAATGTCATAAAACGGGTTTGAGAATTAAGTTCGATTAACCTTTCAAAATTTTCAATCACGGGACGGTTCAAGACCTCACATTTGATAAGAATACGAGAAGACAGGCTCCAGAAGCGGTTTTTCAATGGTAGTACTCCAGCTAAGACCTCCAAACTCATCGTATGGGTCGACTGCATGCAACCCAAGGCAATACGCAAACAACGATATTGTATTCGCTCCAGTTTGATCAAATGTGTGTTTGCTGCGGAGCGGAAGCAGAAACACCCGTATTCAATAACAGACAATATTGTTGTTTGGTAAAGCCTTATAAGGTCTCCTGGATGGGCTCCCCACCATTGTCCGGTTATTGTACGAAGAAAATTCACTCTTTGTTGACATTTTTTCATCAGATACCTCACGCGACAACCCCAGGTGCTTTTAGAGTCGAACCAGACACCAAGATATTTGTGTACCAAAACCTGAGAAATCGTTTTACCCATTAATTGTGTTTGAAGCTGAGCAGGTTCATGCTTCCTAGAAAAAACTACTATCTCAGTCTTCTCCGGAGAGAATTCGATACCTAGCTGTAAAGCCCAAGCAGACAAATTGTCCAAGGTATCTTGCAATGGTCCTTGCAAATCGGCAGCTTTGGCTCCTGTAACAGAGATTACACTGTCGTCTGCAAGTTGTCTTATCGTGCATGAATTTGCCAGACATTCGTCGGTGTCATTTACATAAAAGTTGTAAAGAAGGGGGCTTAAACATGAGCCCTGGGGAAGACCCATGTAGCTAATGCGAAAAGTTGCCAAATCGCCGTGCGTAAAATGCATGTGCTTTTCGGACAGCAAATTGTGCAAAAAATTGTTCAAAATTGAAGAAAATCCTTGTCGGTGAAGTTTACCCGAAAGAATGTCAATAGAAACGGAATCAAAAGCCCCCTTAATGTCCAAGAACGCAGACGCCATTTGTTCTTTTCGAGCATACGCCAGCTGAATATCTCTTGAAAGCAACGCAAGACAATCATTCGTCCCTTTGGCACGGCGGAAGCCAAATTGAGTTTCTGATAGTAGACCATTTGATTCGACCCAGTGGTCTAAACGACGGAGTATCATTTTTTCCATCAATTTCCGGATACAGGATAGCATTGCAATCGGCCTATAAGAGTTGTGATCAGAAGCTGGTTTCCCTGGTTTTTGGATGGCGATCACCTTCACTTGCCTCCAATACTGCGGTACAATGTTTTGCTCCAGGAACTTATTGAACAAGTTCAACAAACGCCTTTTGGCATTGCCGGGTAGATTCTTCAACAAGTTGAATTTGATTCTATCTAACCCAGGCGCGTTATTGTTACAGGACAGAAGGGCAACTGAAAATTCTGCCATAGTAAAAGGTGATTCTATCGCGTCATGGCCCGGAGACGCATCGCGAACAATATTTTGCTCAGGAACAGAGTCCGCACATACTTTCCTGGCAAAATTAAATATCCACCTACTTGAAGACTCCTCGCTTTCGTTGACCGTTACGCGATTCCGCATTCTTCTGGCTGTGTTCCAAAGAGCGCTCATCGATGTCTCCCTCGACGTCTCGTTCACGAACCGACGCCAATATCCGCGTTTCTTTGCTTTAGCCAAGCTTTTAAGCTTGGTATCAAGCTCCGAATACCGTAAATAGTCGCCAGGTATACCTTCCTTCTGGTAGGCCAAAAACGCGTCGGATCTTTGCGTGTAGACATCGGAGCACTCTTGGTCCCATCACGGAGTGGGAGGCCGTTCTTTAATTGTTACGCCGGGATATTTCTTCGTTTGGGCTTGCAACGCGGCGTCGAGAATCAAGCCCACGAGGAGGTTGTATTCTTCAAGTGGTGGATGATGTTGATTCGAATCGACCGCTTTTGAAATCATTTCCTCGTATAACTTCCAATCGACATTCCGTGTGAGGTCATACGGAATGTCAATTGGTCGCATGCGAGTTGACCCGTTATTAATTGAAATAAGAATAGGCAAATGGTCGCTACCGTGAGGATCAAGGATTACCTTCCATGTGCAATCCAACCGTAGCGACGTCGAACATAAGGATAGATCCAAAGCGCTTGGGCGCGCTGGAGGTTTCGGGATACGTGTCATTTCACCGTTGCTAGAAATAGTCATGTCGAAGTCATCGCAAAGGTTATAGATTAAAGAGGAGCGGTTATAATTGTAGAGGGAACCCCAAGCCACGCCATGAGAGTTGAAGTCTCCCAAAATCAAACGTGGCGAGGGAAGAAGTTCTAATGAATCAATGAGCAGCCGTTGCCCAACCTGTGCTCTGGGAGGAATATATATTGAGGCAATACAAAGCTCTTTACCTTGTATTGTCATTTGACATGCGACAACTTCGATGCCTGGAATCGAGGGGAGGTTAATACGATAGAAAGAATAGCACTTTTTAATCCCTAAAAGTACTCCTCCATATGGGGTGTCTCGATCAAGGCGAATAATATTAAAATCATGGAAGTTGAGATCAATATTTGAAGTAAGCCAAGTTTCACAAAGGGAAAATGCATCGCATTTGTTTTTATTTATCAAAACTTTAAACGAAGCAATTTTTGGTAAAATACTTCTACAATTCCACTGTAAGACAGAGATAGAATCCTTCATATACGCAGTTGAATTAGGCATCGAAGGCTACAATCGCTGCAAGGAGGGGCCATTGGGTAGTCAACTGCTTCAAAAATGATCTAACTGTTGGGAGGAATGCTGTAAGAAAAATTTTAATTGGATCGGGTACATTGAAAGTTTCAAAAATCCAGTCCACAATGTCAGAAAATTTCACTAATCCAGAGTTTGTTTCATCAACTGGATATGCAAAAGGAACAACTGGGGTTTTAGATGTTCCTGGCAGTGCTGGGAACTCCTTCTGGGACTTTAAATTTGCAAGCCCAGGAGGAGTTTGCTTCGGTTTTTCCGCAGCACTGTTTGGTTTGCTTGTAACTTTCATTTCACTTTGAGAAATCTTAGGACCTTTTCTGGGAAGTTTAGGAGAGGAAATATTTTTCCTCTTTCTAGACTCCCCAGGATTGGCGTAAGATGTTCCCGCTGGTGAATCGTCAGAATCGGTTTCATCAGAGGACAACAGATCAAAAGGGTTTGATGTAATGGGAGAAGTGGTAACGGTCTTCTTCAGCATCTCAGCGTAAGAACGCTTCGAACGCTCTTTGAGAGACCTCTTTATTTTATCCCTGCGCTGCATGTACACCGCACATGTCGAGAGCTCGTGCTGACTCTCCCCACAGTGAATGCATTTTTCAGCATTTTTACTGCAGGAATCATCCGCATGATTCTCCCCACACTTGCCACAACGTGCCTTATTGCAGCAGCAGGCGGCGGTGTGGCCTAACAGCTTACAATTCAGGCAGTTCATGACGCGAGGCACATATAATCGCACAGGGAGACGAACCCGGTGGATCGAGACGTGGCTTGGTAGTGCTGACCCGGCGAACGTAACTCGAAACGAGTCTGACGAAGTGTATACTGTTTTGCCACCGATGATCGATGCTGACCGCAGTCGAGCACCTTTACATCGGGACATGTGTTGTTCTTAAAGCACCCTTTGGCACTTTGCAATATACACTCGACGGACAGACTCGAATCGGTTATGACACCGTCGATCTCCACGTCTCGTGCGGGTATGTAAACGCGATACTCGCGTGTGAAGAGCTCAGAGCAAGCTATATCGTTGGCCTCTTTCAGGTTACTGACCACGACACGGAGCTTGTTAGGCCGGACCTTGGAAATTTCGGTCACGCCCTTGTACTCCTTCGTCAGGTCTTTAGAAATCTGCAAGAGGTTCAACTGTTTCGATTTCGGTCCCGCCTTTGGCCAAAAATAAACAGTATAGCTGCCCTGGGCTCCGTCTGGGTAAAGCCTGGGGCGAGGGGGGACTGAAGAATGAACAGGGGAGGGGGTAACAGAAGGGTCAGGGTCAGAGGGGTTCGGGGATGGTGGCGCGGGAGGCGAGGGATCTACATCCATCGCGCTAAATCTAGCGCACTAGCGCCGACACGTACCTTTTTACTTCTCCCTTCCAGTAAGGTTGGTTGTCCGATCATTCGAAGTTGCAGCCGTTACAGCCGGCAGCACCAATACTGCAGCACCAAACAGCCACCAGCAGCGAGCCAGGTGTGAGATCACTCCACACAGCGATACAACTCAACTGTCAACTGATGGCTTCTTCTTTTTCCTCTTTTGTGTCTCGTCCACTGCTGTAGCACAATTCAGCCAGCAGCCAAACGGCTTACGCACCAGCTGGCAGTCACAATGCGAAACAGTTGCACAAAGGAACGACCTTGAACCCAGATTTATTTCACTCGACCAGGTAAACAATGCCAACACTTGTTCACACGTCTTTTGTTTTATATTCTATCGGAGCGCTCACCAAACACGTCCAATACTGATGCGTGTTCGGCACAGAATGATTTTGAAATTTATATATATTATACATATAATGCATGCAATATTTTGAATTTTTGAGCATAAGCTCAATTCGCCTCTAAATAAAAATTCTAAGCGATGACATGTGATTTTTCGACGTTGGACTAACGTCTATATCGAAGTTAGGCACCTGAATTTGAAAATCTAGTAATTCAACCAGGGAAAAGTGGTCAGGTTTTGAGCGCTTATATATCAGTCATTTCTTTTCAGAATTTCGAGGTTTTGGCATCAACCGATCAGAAATTCTTTTACGGTTGAATTTATGCAACAAAAATAACCTATTGTTCGAGATACACTATTGAAAATTGATCAATCACATCGATTGTCTAAATCATACGAGCAACCAATCACCAACTCTCTTCACAAGCACAGTCGACACTAACGGATACAACCGATCTGACTTTGTAAACAGTCTCGCAGCTTTCAACCAATAACGAGCTCGCTTTCGGTAGCAGCAACAGGTGTTTCAACACCGTTTTAAAATGCTTCTTTTATCATTACCACTAAACAGATTCTAAACATCAATGGCTTGGTTGATAGGGGAAATATTGCGCAAGATTGTCATATAATAATTTAAATATGTTTTCGATACTAAACTAGTTAAAAGTTGTGTTAAAAGTCGTGCACATTCAACCAATCACAAGCTCGCTTCTCCTTTGCTCGTGGATGGATTTTTGCTTTGGGCTATATGATAGCCTGCGTCGTCTCATAGCAGTCATCAGTTAACAAGTGGAAGGCCACTAGAACGATCCTGAATAATCAGCAGCGGTGGCTGATGCCAGTGGCGAAACTGAGCTGCAGCAGAACCAGAGCGGTGGTATCAGGCAGCAGCGGCGGAGGTAGCGGGCAGCTGCATTTCTTCATTCAGTTCGGTTCCCGTTCGATCTGAGTTGGACCCCACCAGCGGTAATCCAATTCAGATATCGTTGGGTGAAAACAGCCAGAATCTGCACGAGCCAGCACCACCAGTAGGAAAGCTACCTCCATTTAGTGTGTGTGTGCAGCGTGCATGTGCATCTGCATAGCTATGACATTTGCTATAAAAGTGATGCTAGCTAACCAACCCATGTGTATCGATAGCTAGAGCTGTTGCGTGTGTATGGCTACACTATAAAAAAAATCCACGTCGAAGTGAAGTGATTTGCTGTTGAATTCGCACTACTTGCCTAACATTTCGAAGTAAAAAGAAAATCTTTTGGAATATGGTAATGCAAAGAACGATAAAATCAACAGCGAATCAATTGACTTTCTGTTGTTATGATCATCTCTTTTGAAATGCCTATGTTTGAGATAAGGAAGTCGATCATTTGGATATTATCAGCTAATCACAATAAATCTTTTGATCTTTTGATTGTTATTTATTTTAGATTTTTTCATTTTTTTTAAATCTCAGATTTTCAATTTAATTACAAAATGATTTCTGTCATCATGTCGGTGCAACCGATTTCAGGAGCTGTAAAGTAAAGAGTTTTTTTTTTTATTCTCGCTTATTTTCCGTCGGTCTAGTTACGCCACTGTTGTTGTGCCAATCACCGACGCCCGGGGAGGCGACTCCACCCAGGACCCTAACTCACGACCCGTTGATTAACGGACCGGCGCCAACGGCTTCACTTCCTCATGCGATGGAAGGCGTGATCCCAGAGATTTTTCGCCTCAGAAAATCTCCCGGTGTCGGCTAGGATTGAATCTAGACCAGTTGGGTTGGTTGTGAGTAGATCACGCCACCTCACAACCATCGACACCTATGTCGGCGGTGGGATTCGAACCCAGGCGTCGAGCGTGGTTGGCGGAGACGTTACCAACCACGCTAGGCCCCCGCTGAAGTAAAGAGTTGTATTATTGTTATTTTAATATCAAAGATTCAATAAAACTTACTTTCAAACAAATTGTCAATCTCTGGGGAAAATGTGCTGCTTACGCCTTTTGCCACCGTCACTATTTTTGTTTCGCCTCATGGTTCTGACGTTTGTCAATTGATATTGCAGCTGTAATTCAATTGATTTAAACAGTGGTGCAAATACAAGAGATATTCGTTATAATATGATGGTGATTTCCATTGAACAGTTTTCAACGCAAGATCATTTCGTTGGAAAATGTTAATCATTGTGAAATCAACATAAAATCACTTCAATTTGCAGTGCCACGTGACGAATTGAATCAAGTGCAAAAATACTAGAAGTAATCGTACCATTTCTTTACAGTGTAGCTATAGCGTGTGTAAGACATACACTGAAAGAAATCGACACGACATTATAAAGTGTTTTGCACTTGAATTCGCCCTACTGATCAAAACATATAGAATTCATATGCGAAACACTTTAGAATTGTTTATCGTGCAACACCTTATTTTCAAAAGGAAAACTATTTCAACTCGCGTGTTATGACACATAGGCATAATGTGTTTGGATTTTTAATCTCAAATGGAAGTTTACCGAAGTTCTAATGATTTTCATTCGATTTTCAAATAAAAACAGTTCTACAATGTAACCTTTCTTTTATTTATAAAACTTAAAATTTAAATTATAACGTTTCATCACCAAACATAAAATTTTCCTTCTCTGTTGAAGAATCCTGTAAAGCAAATAAAGAATTCAATTAATTTAATTTAATTAATTAAAGTTATAGTAAACAAATACTTACCTCTAGCGCAAAGATGCTCTCATTAGAATGTCTGTGATGGAAAAACAAAATAAAAGTATGATTGGAATTCGATTCTTTTACGGAACACAAACCACTTACCTTGCAATAGTCCGGAAAATGGACGAACTTCAAGGCCGTATTACACTCGCTGCATCTTCATCTGTCGCCATTTTTCTACTTCTCAGCACAAACGGCTCGTCATTTGACATATAGGAACAAAACAAATCAACTGAAAGTGTTTCGCACATGATAATCACTGTGATGAAACAGTGGGGCAGATTCAAGTGCAATTCACTAGAAAGGGATGTTGGAATCATACGTGAATGATGTGCGGTTCATAGATGTCACTTAATGTGCGCGACAACTTGAAACGAAAGTGAAAAATGATTGAATTCGATAAAAAAAATCTTCAAATAACAATGCAGAGTCATTTTCATATCCATTTGATGAAACACTTGGATGAAGCGTGCGCAGTTTTTTCAGTGTAGCATGTGTAGCATGGGGACGGGACACGAGGCATATGGACGCTAGGCATATGGATGTTAGGCATAGTATGCTAGGCATACAGACGAGAGGCATAATGGATGTGAGGCATAATGGATACGAGGCATACTGCCAAAAGGCATACCGGACGCGAGGCCGAATGGGAGCGAGGCCGAATGGACGCGAGGCCGAATGGACGCGAGGCCGAATGGACGCGAGGCCGAATGGACGCAAGGCCGAATGCGATGTTGTACGATCGCATGAGATCCAATTATGTAGTTCAGGTGTTATTATATTCCTAAACAGTTTAAGTTGGGTATAATACTTTTCTTGAAATCATGCGGCGAAGACGCATAATCGAGGGCAAGGAAACGAGGCGGCACTAAGCCGCCGTGGTTTCCGCAGTTCGAGCCGGCCGCCGACCCGCCGTCGGAAGCGGCGGCCTCTCGCACCCAAACGACTGATCTACTGGTTTGCTAGGTCTACTCAAACAGAGTTTTCTTCCCTTAGTTAAGTCCGAACGAGCGGTAGCGAGTAAGGACAGCATTCGCTCGAACAGCGAGTCGGCCGAAGGCCGCGAGTGTATTGCTTTCCAAATGACACTTTGAAACGAAATACATGTTATTAAATGCTGTGATGATGATGACGATAATAACATATTCCGCATCAATTCCCCTTGGCCTTGTGTCCTTTCGGCCTTGTATCCATTCGGCCTCGCGACCATTCGGCCTCGCGTTCATTCGGCCTCGCGTCCATTCGGCCTCGCGTCCATTCGGCCTCGCGTCCATTCGGCCTCGCGTCCATTCGGCCTCGCGTCCATTCGGCCTCGCGTCCATTCGGCCTCGCGTCCATTCGGCCTCGCGTCCATTCGGCCTCGCGTCCATTCGGCCTCGGGTCCATTCGGCCTCGCGTCCATATGCCTCGTGTCCGTATGCCTGCCGTCCATTATGCCTAGCGTACTATGCCTCGCGTCCGTATGCCTCGCGTCTGTATGCTTAACGGGGTGTCATCGTGTAGCATATTATGGCTATTGCGTGTAGTGTATATCTTCAGCGTGTGTACGGATAGCTGCTGCGTGTGCAATGATTAGTTATAGCGTATGTATATATAGTAATAGCCAGAGTTGCCAATGTTCCAGTTTAAACTGGATTCTTCCAGTTTATTTTGAGTGATCCAGTCAAACAGTTTAATCCCAGAATCTTCCAGTTTTTTGTTTTTTTCCCAGTTTTATCCAGATTTTTTATGTACTCAAGCTCCGATTGGTTTTCGGAAATATTTTTAGAACGTAAATGTTGTATAGTGTTAAATGATTGTAACAATTCTTATCTACGTTTCCAGCCTATTCTATTTTCTCGCACGAAACACGGCCAAAATATAAACTACATAGCATGAAAAAGGAAAGTAAGATAAGCTTTATTCAGAAACTGACAAATAGATTTTACCAAATCGTGGAAAAAATCAATTCCAGTGATAGCCTAATAAGTTAGGCTATCGAACATCTTCGTCAGTGGTTTTCTTCGGCAGGTTTTTGCATAAGATTGCGGCAGAAAAGCTGCCGAAGAAAACCACTGACGAAGACGTAAAAATAAAAACAATCGATCTCAAACATGTCATATACAGGCGGCATTCTTCAAAATAATTTCTGTTGCGTTTAAAATATGTTCGAATAATTAGATACCAAAAGATAGCGAAGTCAAAGATAATTGGAACTTAAACTTCACAGATGTAACCTTTAAAAATGTTGCATCAGTACTCTTGTTAAAAGTTAAAGTAAAGTTCATTTTCTTAATTTTGAGATAAATCGATTATGCAATTTTTAATTTTCTAGGAGATAACAATAAAATTAAAAGAAAAAGAACAGTTCTGATTGAAATGAGTGATTTTTTGTTATATTTAGAACTAACATTTTTATGCTATTCATTAAATTTTTTTGAAATCCAGTTTTTTCCAGTTTTTTCTTTAGCATTCTTACAGTTTAAATACAAATTTTATTGGCAACTCTGGTAATAGCACATGGTTGGATAGCTTATGCGTGTGTATAGATAGTTGTATCGGATGTATGGATAGGAATAGCGTGTGTATGGATAGCTTTAGCATGTGTGTATAAAAAACTATAGCTACAGCGTGTGTATGAATAGTTTTAACGTGTGTATAGATAGTTATAGCATGTGTGTGGATAACTATACTGCCGCGCATAGCAAGTCAGTCCCATTTGCATTTTCAGTAAAATTTAGTTATTACGCGTAAATGGTAGCTAACAATGCATAGTTTCGTAACAATGGATGAGCTCAACAACTTTGTTCTGAAAAACTGTTGGAAAACATCCAAACATATTGTCCCATCTCGTGAGAAGCAATACTATAAAATCATACAAAAACGCGTTTTTCTCGGCTTGCTGAAAATGCAGGTGGGACTGACATGCTATGCGCGGCAGTATAGCGGGTGTTTATCGAAGATTAATATTGTTATTAAAAATATTAAAACGTCTTAACGAACACAGTTGTGAATTTGATTTTGCAGCAGCGATTCTAACTTCTTCAGCCAGTCTTAATTCAACGAGGAAAAAATACTGCCTATGAATGATCAACACTTATTTACTATAAATTTCATTTAGGGGCCATCCACAAAACACGCGGACAGCTTTGGGTGGTGGGGGGGGGGGTTGGTTAATGTCCACGACCCATACAATTGTTTTAGAATTTATATGGGCAGTTGTCCACGGAGGGGGGGGGGTCAAAATCGTTAAAAATCTGTCCACGTGGTATGTGGATGGCCCCTTAGATCAAAACAGGTTCTTTAGAGTATCATAAATTATTGATAAAAAGAATTGCAAGTTTTCTCAATGAGCATTCATTAAATTTTCGTTTTTGTTTCTCGGTGCGCGGGTTTGATTTTGTTTCTCGCACACAGAGAAAGAAACAAACTTGTCGCTATCGTGAAAATTAACAAAACAATTAGAAATGCTCTAAGTCACAATTGAAGAAGGTAAGATATTTTCCTGTCACTCGCCAAAACCTTGATAACAACTACCGAAAAATGTGTAATTGAGCTCTTGCTATATTAAGTAATTGAAATAAACTTTTTTTTTTAATACATGAAGTTATATGCTGGGCTGGAGCTAACCTAGCATGAGTTTTATCGATTTTATGTCAAACAATTTTTAAATTTAAAATTTTCGTTTGAATCGTTCTGGGCTCCAATTTCAGATAGTTTCGTTAAGTTTGCTTTTTGCTTAGATAGGAAAATTTTACCAATTCGCTCAAATAAATGACTGTCTTGGTAGTGCAGCTACGAACAAAGGTTTGATTCGAATATGTATGAAATGACAGCGATTAAATAAAAGATATCCATTCTTTAAGTATATATTATTATTCATAACGTTTTAACGTCTCAGCATTCAGAAATGCACTGTTAGATAAAATTGCAGCAAATACTAGAGTTGCAATTCTCTCTATTATTTGTTTTAATGGAATATAAGAATACCGTAGTCCAACGTCATGCGGTCGTGTCTTGAATATCACCATCCTACTATTTTTTCAATAAATGTGTGTAGTGTATATCTTCAGCGTGTGTACGGATAGCTGCTGCGTGTGCAATGATTAGTTATAGCGTATGTATATATAGTAATAGCCAGAGTTGCCAATGTTCCAGTTTAAACTGGATTCTTCCAGTTTATTTTGAGTGATCCAGTCAAACAGTTTAATCCCAGAATCTTCCAGTTTTTTGTTTTTTTCCCAGTTTTATCCAGATTTTTTATGTACTCAAGCTCCGATTGGTTTTCGGAAATATTTTTAGAACGTAAATGTTGTATAGTGTTAAATGATTGTAACAATTCTTATCTACGTTTCCAGCCTATTCTATTTTCTCGCACGAAACACGGCCAAAATATAAACTACATAGCATGAAAAAGGAAAGTAAGATAAGCTTTATTCAGAAACTGACAAATAGATTTTACCAAATCGTGGAAAAAATCAATTCCAGTGATAGCTTAATAGCCTAATATGTTAGGCTATCGAACATCTTCGTCAGTGGTTTTCTTCGGCAGGTTTTTGCATAAGATTGCGGCAGAAAAGCTGCCGAAGAAAACCACTGACGAAGACGTAAAAATAAAAACAATCGATCTCAAACATGTCATATACAGGCGGCATTCTTCAAAATAATTTCTGTTGCGTTTAAAATATGTTCGAATAATTAGATACCAAAAGATAGCGAAGTCAAAGATAATTGGAACTTAAACTTCACAGATGTAACCTTTAAAAATGTTGCATCAGTACTCTTGTTAAAAGTTAAAGTAAAGTACATTTTCTTAATTTTGAGATAAATCGATTATGCAATTTTTAATTTTCTAGGAGATAACAATAAAATTAAAAGAAAAAGAACAGTTCTGATTGAAATGAGTGATTTTTTGTTATATTTAGAACTAACATTTTTATGCTATTCATTAAATTTTTTTGAAATCCAGTTTTTTCCAGTTTTTTCTTTAGCATTCTTACAGTTTAAATACAAATTTTATTGGCAACTCTGGTAATAGCACATGGTTGGATAGCTTATGCGTGTGTATAGATAGTTGTATCGGATGTATGGATAGGAATAGCGTGTGTATGGATAGCTTTAGCATGTGTGTATAAAAAACTATAGCTACAGCGTGTGTATGAATAGTTTTAACGTGTGTATAGATAGTTATAGCATGTGTGTGGATAACTATACTGCCGCGCATAGCAAGTCAGTCCCATTTGCATTTTCAGTAAAATTTAGTTATTACGCGTAAATGGTAGCTAACAATGCATAGTTTCGTAACAATGGATGAGCTCAACAACTTTGTTCTGAAAAACTGTTGGAAAACATCCAAACATATTGTCCCATCTCGTAAGAAGCAATACTATAAAATCATACAAAAACGCGTTTTTCGCGGCTTGCTGAAAATGCAGGTGGGACTGACATGCTATGCGCGGCAGTATAGCGGGTGTTTATCGAAGATTATTATTGTTATTAAAAATATTAAAACGTCTTAACGAACACAGTTGTGAATTTGATTTTGCAGCAGCGATTCTAACTTCTTCAGCCAGTCTTAATTCAACGAGGAAAAAATACTGCCTATGAATGATCAACACTTATTTACTATAAATTTCATTTAGGGGCCATCCACATAACACGTGGACAGCTTTGGGTGGTGGTGGGGGGGGGTTGGTTAATGTCCACGACCCATACAATTGTTTTAGAATTTATATGGGCAGTTGTCCACGGAGGGAGGGGGTCAAAATCGTTAAAAATCTGTCCACGTGGTATGTGGATGGCCCCTTAGATCAAAACAGGTTCTTTAGAGTATCATAAATTATTGATAAAAAGAATTGCAAGTTTTCTCAGTGAGCATTCATTAAATTTTCGTTTTTGTTTCTCGGTGCGCGGGTTTGATTTTGTTTCTCGCACACAGAGAAAGAAACAAACTTGTCGCTATCGTGAAAATTAACAAAACAATTAGAAATGCTCTAAGTCACAATTGAAGAAGGTAAGATATTTTCCTGTCACTCGCCAAAACCTTGATAACAACTACCGAAAAATGTGTAATTGAGCTCTTGCTATATTAAGTAATTGAAATAAACTTTTTTTTTTAAATACATGAAGTTATATGCTGGGCTGGAGCTAACCTAGCATGAGTTTTATCGATTTTATGTCAAACAATTTTTAAATTTAAAATTTTCATTTGAATCGTTCTGGGCTCCAATTTCAGATAGTTTCGTTAAGTTTGCTTTTTGCTTAGATAGGAAAATTTTACCAATTCGCTCAAATAAATGATTGTCTTGGTAGTGCAGCTACGAACAAAGGTTTGATTCGAATATGTATGAAATGACAGCGATTAAATAAAAGATATCCATTCTTTAAGTATATATTATTATTCATAACGTTTTAACGTCTCAGCATTCAGAAATGCACTGTTAGATAAAATTGCAGCAAATACTAGAGTTGCAATTCTCTCTATTATTTGTTTTAATGGAATATAAGAATACCGTAGTCCAACGTCATGCGGTCGTGTCTTGAATATCACCATCCTACTATTTTTTCAATAAAATGTTCGTTGTTCCTTCAATATCTGCAAATATTTCCTTGCAGAAAAATCCATGTTTTGATTATATGCGAGTCGAGCAGAAAAAAAATAATTTTCTGATGTTTTCGTAGTTTTGTGAATAGTAACACATTACGGGATTCGATTTACTTTTTTACTTTTATTTAAACTAGATCTTGGGACATTTGGCTGGAAAAAAGGCCGCAGTTCATTGGTTTAAACATCGATTAGGAGGCGACTTATGTATTATTTTATTTAAATTTCTACGTAGCTTGTGAATTAAAGCATTATCTTCTTCTAAGACGTGTTTTTTTGGACACCAACAAACATTTTCGTTATAAAAATTCACATATCATCTTTTCAGATATCATTATAGAGGAGAACTAAGCATGAATGGTCATGCTCAATTCTTATTACTTCGATTTCTTTCTTTCAAAAGTTACATAGAGGTTTTACTGTAAACGATTATCGAATATCTGGACATCACCCGAATTTGGTATATTTGGAACTGGGATGACCCCACACATTTTTCAAAATAGCGACTTCTGGTTTCAGGAAAATAATCTGAAGTTGTATTTGGCCAACCATTTCAATACTTCCGAAAGTGGAACTCCGTACGTCATTTTGATATCCGAAATGACGACTTCCAGTTTCTGTAAAACAGCTCAAAATCACAAAATGCAATCCAATATGAGTATTTCCGTTCTGTGCGTTCTCAGAATATTAAAGTACTTAAAGTGATGATGGACGTATGAGACGTGAAATATTTTTGAAGTGAGTTGTACTAATTTGCAATGAATTATAAAAAACTAGCTGACCCGGCAAACTTCGTCTCGCCCATTTTTGTGTTTAACTCAATAATTTTAAACATTCCAAATTCATTGATTCCTTGTGATTTATTTATAACCTGCAAATTCACGATAGGATATGATCAAAGTCAAATGGCAAATCGTTTGAATTGATTGGTTTTATTGGAATGACAACCTCCTCGTGTTTTGGCTTCTGTACATCACCTCTATTCTGAAAATATCCATATTGAGTGGTATTCGGTCATTTTCAGCTGTTTTTCTAGCATCAATCTGATTTCGGAAACACCTAACAGCTTATCGATCTCGGCAAAGCTTTTTAAAAATGTCAGCAATATATTTCGATGAACATCCAGCAAATATGTCGATCCACTGTGAATCAGCAAGTATTGACATCTCTTTTACCGAAGTTCTTGAAAATTTTGCCGAAAACTTGTAAGACATTTCGCTGAATTTATCAGCTGTTGAGTTCCCGCATAAACAAATACCATACACGAATTGTTTCCCGTATAGTACAGTCGCCGTTCGATAACTGCAAGTCTTTTAACTGCAACGCTTTTTAACTGCAAGACCGATAACTGCAACAACTTTGCAGTTATCGGACCGCAATCCGTCAAATCTGAAGTCAAAGTCATATTTGACATTGAAGTGTCAGATCTCGCGGGAGGTTTCTAAATGCATCCGAAAATGAAAATTGTTAAATTTCTAGAAACATTTCAAAAGGACTTTTTCATATTTCTCATTTTTTCGATTTCGTTTACTTGTTGTCTCTTCATGGGAGATTAAAGATCTCCGCGATTGATCAATGAAGCAAAATCACCAGGTTATGTGGTTCACTTTCCATAATTATTATAAGAGAAAAAAAAATTCCTTGTGCATTGTTTGGCTAGCTTTCACTACTCAGTGAGGCAGTGCATAGTAGATCACAAACAATATTTTGTGACCTAGCGTTAAATAGACCATTTTAGGAACTGACAGGTGTCACGGATCCTGCTGACATTGATGTTGCTTTTACTTCCGTTATGTCGTTCCGAGCTTTCTGTGAAAATTACATTCATGAATTGAGTTCAGAAACGTCTCGTAAAATGGCCTTCTGTAGTGATGAACTTTTTTTTCGCCTACATATTGGTTATGTAAAGTAGTTACTAAAACGCAATAAATTATGATGCGGAAATATGACTATCAAATTGATTAATCAAAATGCTTGTCTATTTTAATTTTCTGCTTTTTGCCACTATTCCATTAAAAAAATACATTTCGACATCATTGAAAACAAAAATGGTAGTGACGGACCCCTCTAAATTTTGGCATGTGACAAGTATTGCAGTTATCGAACGGCATTCGATAACTGCAATGTAAACATGTTGCAGTTAGCGAACGACGACTGTATCTTAACCATTTATAAAACAGTCACATAACCATTTACATACCATATCAGCTTCAGTTTTGACCATCTAGTTTATAGTAAACTGAGAAATAACCATTTGGTGAACTAGGCGTTAGGTATGGTTACCATTCAAAAACAGCGATTTTCCCGAACATATTTTTTTCGATATTATACACGATATGGTAAACTAATAATCCAAAATTTTGTACTAAAACTATTCTTCAAATAGTATAAATATGTTATTTTGCAGTAGTTTCCAGTTGTTCAGGTATCATTTCATGAATGGTATATTTATATTGATTAAATTCTGATCGTTCGTTCGTGGAATAGTCGTGATATTGTTTCGAATATAAGGATTGTTAGTCAGATCGACTTGAACTGTCCTACAGTACGGTCGCATTTTACCAACAGCTCGAGGCTTAGTCTTAGACTACCGAGAGATATTGAAATTTTGTTTTGCGCTTTCAACAGGCAATCTTCTTGAAAGACTACCTGTTGAAACGCAAAGTAATAAATTTGTTTTTAACGTTAACGAGTGTTTAGTGAATAAATTTGGTTTGAGATATTTCTACTTAAATTCTATAGTGAAGTGAAAGTGTAGTGAAGTTTTCCAGCTATGCCTGGAAAAAATAAAAAAGCTCGCTTTGATGCGGCTTCAATGAAACGTGAGGCATCTCCTCCAAGTGACACTGAAATTTCGACCAACAGGTATGATATTCTTTCTTTCGTTGGGGATCAAGAAATTCAAACTTCTCATACTGAGCATAAAGCCGTTATGAAGAAGGTTGAAGTTCCACCTATTGTGGTATTTGTAGCAAATTTTAAAGCATTTCGATCAGAGCTTTCATCGTTTCTGTCGGATGTGAAAGTTAATTTTCAAATTGGCCGCCAAGGCGAAATTCGTATTTTGGCCGAATCTCTTGATGGCCATAAACATCTTTTACAGTATTTCACTGAAAAGATGTATAAATTTTATTCTTTTGATGCCAAAAACGAGAGACCGTTTAAGGCTGTTTTGAAAGGTCTTTCAAATGACCAAACTATTGAGGAAATTAAAGAATGTTTGTCAGAATCACTTGGTTTTGCTCCCAACCAAGTAATTTTGATGAAACGAAAGGCGAATGCCAAAATTAATCAAACTGGAATACACCAGGAAACTTACTTAGTACATTTTGATCGTACCAAAGTAAATAATTTAAAATGTTTGGAAAAAGCACGTGTTTTATTTAACGTGCGAATAAAGTGGGAAAATTTCAAGAGACATGGAGAAATCCATAATCTTACTCAATGTCGGAATTGTCAAGCCTATGGTCATGGAACTCGAAACTGCCATATGGCAGCAAAATGTATGATTTGTAGTGACACTGGTCACACGAAAGATATCTGCCCCGTGAAAGAGACCCCTAATAGTTTCAAATGTGTAAATTGTGGGGGAAATCACAAATCTAATTTCTTTAATTGTCCTGTAAGGTCAAAAATTATCGCTTCCAGACAACGTAGGAATTCTATGCAACCTGTTGTCAATGTGGGTATACAAAAGACTTTCAATACTGTTCAGGCGCTGCTCATTCTGTGCCGAACACGCATCAGTATCGGATGTGTTTGGTGATCGCTCCGATAGAATATAAAACAAAAGACGCGCGAGCAAGTGTTGGCATTGTTTGCCTGGTCGAGTGAAGGTTCAAGGTCGCCCGCCTTTGTGCAACTGTTTCGCATCGTGGCTGTTTGCTGGTGCGTAAGCCGATTTGGCTGCTAAGTGATTTGTGCTACAGCAGTGGACGAGAATATCAACACAAAGGAGGAAAAAGAAGAAGCCAACAGTTGACAGCGAGTTGTGTCGCTGTGCTGAGTGATCACACACCCGGCTCGCTGCTGGTGGCTGTTTGGAGCTGCTGTATTGGTGCTGCTGGCTGTAACGGCTGCAGCTTCGACCGTTCAGACAACCAACCCTGCTGAAAGGAGAAGTAAAGAGGTACGTGTTCTGTCGGCGCTAGTGCGCTAGATTTAGCGCGATGGATGTAGATCCCTCGCCCGTCGTGCCACCATCCCCGAACCCCTCCGACCCTGTCCCTCCTGCCAACCCTTCCTCTGTTAATTCTCCAGTCCCCCCTCGCCCCAGGCTTTACCCGGACGGATCTCAGGGCAGCTTTACTGTTTTCTTTCGGCCAAAAGCAGGACCGAAATCGAAACCGTTAAACATCCTGCAGATTTCGAAAGACCTGACGGAGGGGTACAAGGCCGTGACCGAAATCTCCAAGGTCAGACCCAACAAGCTCCGTGTCGTGGTCAGCGACCTGAAACAGGCCAACGCTATTGCTCGCTCCGAGCTTTTCACACGCGAGTATCGCGTTTATATACCCGCACGAGACGTGGAGATCGACGGTGTCATAACCGATTCGAGTCTGTCGGTCGACTGTATCTTGGCAAGCGGTTTTGGCTGCTTCAAAAATGCTTTGTGTCACGACGTAAAAGTAAAGATCATAGATTGCAAGCAATTGCGGTCTGTGTCTCTTGTCAACGGCACAAAAGTGTACGTTTGCCGGATCTGCTCTCCCTAGCCATCGGGTTCGTCTGCCTGTGCGATTGTATGTACCCCGTGTTATGAATTGCACCAATTGCAAGCAGCTAGGCCACACAGCCGCCTACTGCTGCAATAAGGCACGATGTAGCAAGTGTGGAGAAACTCATGCGGACGATTCTTGCAGTGTAAATGCTGAAAAATGTATTCACTGCGGGGAAAATCAGCATGAGCTCTCCACATGCCCGGTGTACATGCAGCGCAGAGATAAAATCAAGCGGTCACTTAAGGAGCGTTCAAAGCGATCTTACGCTGAGATGCTGAAGAAGACCGTGACCACTTCTACCATAACATCGAACCCCTTTGATCTGTTGTCCTCTGATGAAACCGATTCTGACGATTCACCAGCGGGAACAACTTATGCCAATCCTGGGGCGTCTAGAAAGAGGAAAAATATTTCCTCTCCTAAACATCCCCGAAAAGGTCCTAAGATTTCCCAAAGTGAAATGAAAGTTACAAACAAACCAAACAGTGCTGCGGAAAAACCGAAGCAAACTCCTCCTGGGCTTGCAAATTTAAAGTCCCAGAAGGAGTTCCCAGCACTGCCAGGAACATCTAAAACCCCAGTTGTTCCTTTTGCACTCCCAGTTGATGAAACAAACTCTGGATTAGTGAAATTTTCTGACATTGTGGACTGGATTTTTGAAACTTTCAATGTACCCGATCCAATTAAAATTTTTCTTACAGCATTCCTCCCAACAGTTAGATCATTTTTGAAGCAGTTGACTGCCCAATGGCCCCTCCTTGCAGCGATTGTATCCTTCGATGCCTAATTCATCTGCGTATACGAAGGATTCTATCTCTGTCTTACAGTGGAATTGTAGAAGTATTTTACCAAAAATGGATTCATTTAAAGTTTTAAAAAATAGAAACAAATGCGATGCATTTTCCCTTTGTGAAACTTGGCTTACTTCAAATATTGATCTCAACTTCCATGATTTTAATATTATTCGCCTTGATCGAGACACCCCATATGGAGGAGTACTTTTGGGGATTAAAAAGTGCTATTCTTTCTATCGTATTAACCTCCCCTCGATTCCAGGCATCGAAGTTGTCGCATGTCAAATGACAATACAAGGTAAAGAGCTTTGTATTGCCTCAATATAAATTCCTCCTAGAGCACAGGTTGGGCAACGGTTGCTCTTTGATTTAATAGAACTTCTTCCCTCGCCACGTTTGATTTTGGGAGACTTCAACTCTCATGGTGTGGCTTGGGGGTCCCCCTACAATGATAACCGCTCCTCTTTAATCTATAACCTTTGCGATGACTTCGACATGACTATTTTTAACAACGGTGAAATGACACGTATCCCGAAACCTCCAGCGCGCCCAAGCGCTTTGGATCTATCCTTATGTTCGACGTCGCTACGGTTGGATTGCACATGGAAGGTAATCCTCGATCCTCACGGTAGCGACCATCTGCCTATTCTTATTTCAATTACTAACGGTTCAACTCGCATGCGACCAATTGACATTCCGTATGACCTCACACGGAATGTCGATTGGAATTTATACGAGGAAATGATTTCAAAAGCGGTCGAGTCGATTCAACATCACCCACCACTTGAAGAATACAACCTCCTCGCGGGCTTAATCCTCGACGCCGCGTTGCAAGCCCAAACGGAGAAATATCCCGGCGTAACGATCAAAGAGCGGCCTCCAACTCCGTGCTGGGACAAAGAGTGCTCCGATGTCTACACGCAAAGATCCGACGCGTTTTTGGCCTACCACAAGGGAGGTTTACCCGACAACTATATACGGCATTCGGAGCTTAATACCAAGCTTAAAAGCCTGGCTAAAGCAAAGAAACGCGGATATTGGCGTCGGTTCGTGAACGAGACGTCGAGGGAGACATCGATGAGCACTCTTTGGAACACAGCCCGAAGAATGCGGAATCGCGTAACGGTCAACGAAAGCGAGGAGTCTTCAAGTCGGTGGATATTTGATTTTGCCAGGAAAGTATGTCCGGACTCTGTTCCTGCGCAAAACTTTGTTCGCGATACGTCTCCGGGTCACGACGCGATAGAATCACCTTTTACGATGGCAGAATTTTCAGTTGCCCTCCTGTCTTGTAACAATAACGCACCTGGGTTAGATAGAATCGAATTCAACTTGTTGAACAATCTACCCGGCAATGCCAAGAGGCGCTTGTTGAACTTGTTCAATAAGTTCCTGGAGCAAAACATTGTACCGCAGGATTGGAGGCAAGTGAAGGTGATCGCCATCCAAAAACCAGGGAAACCAGCTTCTGATCACAACTCTTATAGGCCGATTGCAATGCTATCCTGTATCCGGAAATTGATGGAAAAAATAATACTCCGTCGTTTAGACCACTGGGTCGAATCAAATGGTCTACTATCAGATACTCAATTTGGCTTCCGCCGTGCCAAAGGGACGAACGATTGTCTTGCGTTGCTTTCAACAAATATTCAGCTGGCGTATGCTCGCAAAGAACAAATGGCGTCTGCGTTCTTGGACATTAAGGGGGCTTTTGATTCCGTTTCTATTGACATTCTTTCGGGTAAACTTCACCGACAAGGATTTTCTTCAATTTTGAACAATTTTTTGCACAATTTGCTGTCCGAAAAGCACATGCATTTTACGCACGGCGATTTGGCAACTTTTCGCATTAGCTACATGGGTCTTCCCCAGGGCTCATGTTTAAGCCCCCTTCTTTACAGCTTTTATGTAAATGACATCGACGAATGTCTGGCAAATTCATGCACGGTGAGACAACTTGCAGACGACAGTGTAATCTCTGTTACAGGAGCCAAAGCTGCCGATTTGCAAGGACCATTGCAAGATACCTTGGACAATTTGTCTGCTTGGGCTTTACAGCTAGGTATCGAATTCTCTCCGGAGAAGACTGAGATAGTAGTTTTTTCTAGGAAGCATGAACCTGCTCAGCTTCAAACACAATTAATGGGTAAAACGATTTCTCAGGTTTTGGTACACAAATATCTTGGTGTCTGGTTCGACTCTAAAGGCACCTGGGGTTGTCACGTTAGGTATCTGATGAAAAAATGTCAACAAAGAGTGAATTTTCTTCGTACAATAACCGGACAATGGTGGGGAGCCCACCCAGGAGACCTTATAAGGCTTTACCAAACAACGATATTGTCTGTCATTGAGTACGGGTGTTTCTGCTTCCGCTCCGCAGCAAACACACATTTGATCAAACTGGAGCGAATACAATATCGTTGTTTGCGTATCGCCTTGGGTTGCATGCAGTCGACCCATACGATGAGTTTGGAGGTCTTAGCTGGAGTACTACCATTGAAAAACCGCTTCTGGAGCCTGTCGTCTCGCATTCTTATCAAATGTGAGGTCTTGAACCGTCCTGTGATTGAAAATTTTGAAAGGTTAATCGAACTTAATTCTCAAACCCGTTTTATGACATTGTATTTCAATCACATGTCCCATAACATTAACCCTTCTTCGAATATTCCAAATCGTGTCGACTTATCAAATACTTCTGATTCTACTGTGTTTTTCGATACATCCATGATAGAAGAAACTCGTGGAATCCCGGATCATTTACGCGTGCAGCAGATCCCCAAAATTTTTTCCAATAAATATCGAAACATCAACTGCGACAATATGTTCTACACTGACGGATCACTTCTTGATGGGTCCACTGGCTTCGGTATTTTCAATAACAATTTAACCGTCTCCCATAAGCTTGATAATCCTGCTTCTGTTTACGTCGCAGAATTGGCTGCAATTCAGTACACCCTAGGGATTATCGAAAAAATGCCCACGGACCATTATTTAATCTTTACGGACAGTCTCAGTTTCATTGAGGCTCTCCGATCGATGAAAGATGTTAAGCACTCTCCGTATTTCGTATTTACTCAGTTTTGAGTTATTATCCATGATGTTTACTCACCCCTGAGTATATGTATATGTCAGTTTTCAACAGCAATATTATCGGCTTCCGAAGAACAATTGGTGTCGCTTTTTATTCGTTGGTTAGCAGTAAGTATCTGATCTTTCATCAAATCAATAATTTCTTAATCAATTAATAATTTCAGCTCAACATCAGTATTGCAGAGGATTTGAAAACACCTAAAAGATCTCTTTAAAATGAACAACCGCATGTTGTATGTTCTACGATGCCGTTTAAAGCGGGACGTTTATTCGTGATAACAAACGGAAACATTTGTATTGATCTACAGTGCTCAACAATCGATGCAATTTAAATCCTTCGCAGTATTAGGTGACGAATGATGACGGATTATCTGGCACAAAAAAGTAAGTCACAGTTCACGGGCAACTGTCAACCGGTTGGGTGCCGCATTCAATGAAGACACGGGAATGATTTTGTAAATTTTCTAATGTTTCGATGAAAAATAAATCTGTGTTTTTGATTGTTCTGAATTTATTTTATTTATTGAGTCAGATTTACAAAAAACAGATATCATTAAATTTCCGTATTTAGGCAAACTGGGTAACTTGTACTCATTTTCGTTAATTTCTGGTTTTCATGAACAGAGTAGATTCTACTCAGTTTTTGACGTATGACGCCCTTACTCAGAAGTGAGTAACCGTAAAAGTACCCTAATTAGGGTACCTCCACTTCGAGCGAATGCTGTCCTTACTCGCTACCGCTCGTTCGGCCTTAACTAAGGGAAGAAAACTCTGTTTGAGTAGACCTAGCAAACCAGTAGATCAGTCGTTTGAGTGCGAGAGGCCGCCACTTCCGACGGCGGGTCAGCGGCCGGCTCGGACTGCGGAAACTACGGCGGCTTAGTGCCACCTCGTTTCCTTGCCCTCGATTATGCATCTTCGCCGCATGATTTCAAGAAAAGTATTATACCCAACTTAAACTCGTTAGGAATATATCAACACCTGAACTACATAATTGGATTTCATGCGATCGTACAAAATCGCATTCGGCCTCGCGTCCATTCGGCCTCGCGTCCGTTATGCCTTTTGGCAGTATGCCTCGTATCCATTATGCCTCACATCCATTATGCTTCGCGTCTGTATGCCTAGCATACTATGCCTAACATCCATATGCCTAGCGTCCATATGCCTCGTGTCCCGTCCCCTCTCTGTCATCTCCTTTGTACTTTTTTGTAAACCAACACCCACTGATCCTTTAACATATCGTAAAACACGTTTCAGATATGTCCAGTGTTCTTCCGTTGGGCAGCACTGGAACTGACTGAAGTAGTTCACTGTGGCAGACAGATCCGGTCGAGTGGTCAACGTGACATACATCAAGCAACCAATTAACTCTCGATATGGTTTTGATGTACGATTCGACTCCACTTCCTTTTCCAGTCGCAGATGACTCTCCATTGGAACCGAACTTGGTTTGCAATCAGACATGTTGAATCGTTTCATCAAATCTTGTAGATACCTTTGCTGACTAATTCGCAAAATACGCCGCTTCACGTCACGCTCAATTTTTATTCTGAGGAAACTTGATGCATCACCTGAATCCACCATTTTAAACTCTTTCGACAGAGAGTTCTTCACAACTTTGATCTCTCGAAGATCATGCCCAAACAGCAAGATATCGTCAACATACAACAACAAGAACATCTTCTTTTGTTCATCACCTCGTACGTACAAACATTGATCACCAAGCGTTCTTTTGAAGACAAGTTGCAAAATAAAACGATGAAATTTTTCGTTCCAAGCTTTTAAGGCTTGCTTGAGACCATAAAGGGATTTATTAAGTCGACATACTAATCCATCACCGTGTACGAACCCCTCAGGTTGAGTCATAAATATTTCTGTGTTAAGGTCTCCATTAAGGAACGCTGTGCATACGTCCATTTGATGTATGTACATTCGCTCATAATTTGCAATGGCCAACATCATCCGCAATGTTTCCAACTTTGCAACCGGTGAATAGGTCTCCGTATAATCGAAACCATATCGCTGTGTAAAGCTACGCGCAACTAGCCGTGCTTTGTATCGGTCTGGTTCTTCACCTTCTCCGAGCTTAATCCGAAACACCCACTTACACGTAATAGCCTCCCGACCTTTCGAAAGCTTTGTCAGCGACCATGTGTTATTTTTCCGCAGTGAGTTCATCTCTTCTTCGACAGCTATTTTCCATTTCGGGTCTTTTTTTTAACTCTGCAATAGTGCATCGTAGATTATCAACATACTCCATGGCACCAAGAGCGAAACCAGCGAAAGTCATATCGTAATGTTTTTGCCATATTGGTGGCTTAACCAATTATATATATATATATATGGCAATTAACCCAATTTTGTATAATAATAGCCGAGCGTGTAAAGATATGTTGCTTGTCAGTGTGTAGGAATTTTGTTTTGATTTTTGTTGTTGTGGCAAGCAACATACTCGCCACTGCACGTTTAATTTTACTTCGTTGTTTTCTCGTTAGATTTTATTTAGAAGTTTATGTTAGGTGTTTTAGAATTTAAGTTCTAAATTATCGGTGTGAAATGTATCGCGTGTGCAACGAAATTAGGTTCCGTTTCTCCTCCCGGGGCAGAAAAAAGGCGAATCATAACCGGCGAAGGTGATGGCTAAAAAACGTCAAGCGGTTTCCCGCATAATCAAAAACCATTGCTGAAGCGGTAAGGATTTTAACTGTACTTAATGAAGTATGGTAACTGTTCGTGATAATGTCTTTCGTCAGTTATTACTGTACTAAACTGAATGACTTAAACTATTTATATTCAGTATCCCCAAATAGGATAGTGAGCACTGTTTGTCCACCACGAAAAACGAAGAGATATCTTCCAGTAAACGCTGTAGTCGCAGGTTTTTGTCAAACTATAATGAAAGGTAATCAAATTGGTCACAAATCTTTCGGCTTTAGTATTTATACAATCTTTTTTTCTATCCAGTATCTCCGAGCAGAACGATGTTGAAGTCCACATTGCACGACGACAAATGCAAAACAGCGCCCCTCGCAGCCTGGAAGAATACAAATATGACCAGTCACAAAAAGAAATGTGCAAGATGGCTGGCAAGTGATGATATCTGCAGCTGAAAAACAAAAACATGATTTTGCAAAAAATAAAGAAATCGCCACTAACAATCTTTTTTTTTTTTTTAATAGGGGGGGAATGTTTGTAATGATTTATTTATGTACTAATATCTATTCAGAATTAATATTGTGTGTTCTGCCACAAATGGTGACATTTCAACACTATTATATATTTGTACACTTTTTTATATTATTGAATGTTATTAGCTTTCGCAGTTAAGTTAATGTAATTGTAGAAAAAATTATTAAACCTACTTGTCAAGAAAACAAAAAGGAATAAAACAAAACTTAAAATAAACTTAAAACTATCTTACTGACTATAAAGTGAGCTAATCGTTGCAATTGAGGATTGCAACAATTTTTGTCGGAATTTGCAGATAATTTGGCTTGACATATTTTCTCATGTTTCTACATTAGTGAGCCTATGTAGCTCGTTCGTGCTAAACCAGGGAGGACGCTTCAAAATCATTTTCAAAAGTTTATTCTGAATCCTTTGAAGTGTCTTCTTCCTGGTTGTACAACAACTTGTCCAGATGGGAACTGCATATAACATTGCTGGCCTAAAAATTTGTTTGTAAATTAACAGTTTATTCTTGAGACAAAGTTAGAATTCCTGTTGATAAGAGGATATAAACATTTGATATACTTATTGTACTTTGACTGGATATTTTCAATGTGCTCCTTGAAAGTAAGATTCTTATAATAAATTAGTCCTAAGTATATAACTTGATCAGACCAATTTAAGACCACACCGTTCATCTTAATAACGTGGTTATGGGTGGGTTCGAGAAATGAAACTCTTGGCTTATGAGGAAAAATAATTAACTGTGTTTTAGAAGCATTAGGGGAAATCTTCCATTTCTGCAAGTATGAAGAAAATATATCTAAACTTTTTTGTAGACGACTACATATAACACGAAGGCTTTTTCCTTTTGCGGAAATGCTTGTATCGTCACAAAACAGAGATTTCTCACAGCCTGGTGGTAAATCAGGAAGATCAGAAGTAAAAATGTTATATAAGATTGGGCCCAAGATACTCCCTGAGGCACACCAGCTCTAACAGGCAATCTATTAGATTTACCATTTAGAAAGTTAACCTGAAGAGTGCGGTCAGTTGAATAACTTTGTATCATTTTTGTAAGGTAAAGCGGAAAACTGAAATTTGACATTTTAGCTATTAAACCTTTATGCCAAACACTGTCGAATGCCTTTTCTATATCTAGTAGAGCTGCTCCAGTCGAATAGCCTTCAGATTTATTAGTTCGAATCATATTTGTTACTCTAAGTTACTGATGAGTAGTGGAATGCCCATGGCGAAAACCAAACTGCTCATTTGCAAAAATTGAGTTCTCATTAATATGTGTTATCATTCTATTGAGGATTATTCTTTCAAAAAGTTTACTAATAGAGGAAAGTAAACTAATTGGTCGATAACTTGATGCTTCAGCTAGATTCTTTTCGGGTTTTAAAATTGGAGTGACTTTGGCATTTTTCCATTTCGTAGGAAAATGTGCTAGTGCAAAGCATCTGTTAAAATTTTTTACCAAGAAATTTAAAGAGTTTTCGGGAAGTCTTTTGATGAGGATATAGAAATACCCATCATCTCCTGGTGCTTTCATGTTTTTGAATTTTTTGAGAATAGTTCGCACCTCATTCAAGTTTGTTTCCAATACCTCTTCAGAAAGAAATTCTTGGGTGGTGATCTGATCATACTTTTGGTTTATTTCATTTTCAATAGAACTTACTACGTTCAAATTGGAGTTATGAACACTCAAACTGCTGAGCAAGTCTTTGAGATTTTTGTTCATTCGTTAGAAAAATGCAATCACCGTCTTTAAGGACTGGAATTGGCTTCGAAGGTTTCTTAAGAACCTTCGAAAGCTTCCAGAAAGGTTTTGAATAAGGTTTTAGTTGTTCAACTTCTCTCATGAAATTCTCATTTTGCAAGAGAGTGAATCTATGTTTAATTTCCTTTTGTAATTCTTGAAAAATAATTTTCAAAGCAGGATCACGAGATCTTTGGTATTGACGTCTCCGTATGTTCTTCAAACGTATAAGAAGTTGAAGTTCACTGTCAATATTTGGTGCATTAAATTTCACTCGAGCCTTAGAAACTGATAAATTCCGGGCATTGAGTATTAAGCTGCTAAAATTACCTAATGCTCTGTCAATGTCAGCACTATTTTGTAAAATGAGATCATCATTCAAATTTTCTTCGATCGTAGAACGATATCTATCCCAATTAGTCTTGTGATAATTTAACACAGATCTAGTGGGATTTAAAATAGTTTCATGGGAAATAGAAAATGTTATGGGAAGATGATCAGAATCAAAGTCAGCATGAGTTAATAAATCACTGCATGAATGACTTTGATTTGTTAGTACCAAATCAATTGTAGATGGATTCCTAATAGAAGAATAACATGTCGGAGCATTTGGAAATAAAACTGAATAAAATCCAGCCGAGCAATCATTAAACAATATTTTTCCATTGGAATTGCTTTGAGCATTATTCCAAGATCGATGTTTCGCATTAAAATCACCGATGATTAAAAATTTAGATTTATTTCTTGTGAGTTTTTGCAAATCTCCCTTGAAATAATTGTTTCGCTCACCAGTGCATTGAAAAGGCAAATACACTGCGGCTATAAATAAAATGCCAATACTTGTTTCAATTTCAATTCCCAAACTCTCGATAACTTTGGTTTCAAGATGGGGTAAAACACGATGTTTTATTCGACGGTGGATAACTATTGCAACTCCACCACCGGCAACATCAATTCTATCAAACCTATGAACCATGTAATTTGGGTTCTTTTTTAGTTTAATATTTGGCTTTAAAAGCGTTTCAGTCACAACTGCAATATGCACATCGTGGACTGTTAAAAAATTGAAAAATTCATCTTCTTTCGCTTTTAAAGAGCGAGCATTCCAATTTAGAAAATTTACAGCATTATTTAAAATCATTGCTGAATTTCAATTTCATAACAATATTAGTTGTAAATTTTATACCTTCTTGAACAGCCTCGTACATCGAGTTACAGTTCAACAAAACGGACATTAGCTGCAGCATGGATTGTTGTAGGTATTCAATCTTTTCTGGAGTTGGACTACCTAAATCAATACTGGCTGACTTTTCAGCACCAAACACGAATGGTTTGTTACTGTTTGAATTTGAAATATTACCTGTAAGGACACTGGCATATGAACAGCCTGGTGTTGCCTGAACAGGATTTTTTGTCTGAAATTTGTTATCTGAATTTAAATTATTACCTACAGGCACACCTGCTAATGAAAGTGCTGGTGATGCCTGAACAGTATTTTTTTTTGTTCATCTATAATTTATTTGACACGGCACAAATACAATTTAATGTTTAACGGCGCCAATTATATCTGGTAGCTTACTTTCTAAAGTATCTTAATAACTAAAAGCAAATTTTTTATCCTCGCTGCCGACTACGAGCTGAAACTAAATGTAACTTAAAGCTATAATATTTTGCATTAAAAGCACTGGTTTACTGTATGATGGTTTTCATTGCCATAGGTAAGCACATGTTCCGCTGCTGGGCCAAGATATTACGGACTGGCATATTGGGTTGTCTCCCTCGGGGCCTGAGAGTATCGTGCGGGTCTAGTTGCTGTTTCCGGATCCGGGGTCTTAACGTGTTCTTGTCGTTTGGTTGGATGTAGGCGGAAGGGAATAGGATTAAACTGGGGCGTGGATGGATTTCGGGAAAACGTATATAAGGGACATGTAGGATAGGTCACGGCTCGCCAATACATCACGAACAGGAACAGCTGACTGCCTACCTTCGGCCTGCAGGGAAGCTATTAATTTAGACCTGGCGTCACGGTGTACAGGGCATGACCAAACAACGTGCTTATTTTAAATTATTTAAATAATTTAAATAATTTTTAAAAATTATATGATTATGATTTTAAATAATTTTTAAATAAAAAAATTATGATTTTAAATAATTTTCTAAATTGGAATGCTCGCTCTTTAAAAGCGAAAGAAGATGAATTTTTCAATTTTTTAACAGTCCACGATGTGCATATTGCAGTTGTGACTGAAACGCTTTCAAAGCCAAATATTAAACTAGAAAAGAACCCAAATTACATGGTTCATAGGTTTGATAGAATTGATGTTGCCGGTGGTGGAGTTGCAATAGTTATCCACCGTCGAATAAAACATCGTGTTTTACCCCATCTTGAAACCAAAGTTATCGAGAGTTTGGGAATTGAAATTGAAACAAGTATTGGCATTTTATTTATAGCCGCAGTGTATTTGCCTTTTCAATGCACTGGTGAGCGAAAAAATTATTTCAAGGGAGATTTGCAAAAACTCACAAGAAATAAATCTAAATTTTTAATCATCGGTGATTTTAATGCGAAACATCGATTCTGGAATAATGCTCAAAGCAATTCCAATGGAAAAATATTGTTTAATGATTGCTCGGCTGGATTTTATTCAGTTTTATTTCCAAATGCTCCGACATGTTATTCTTCTATTAATTAAAATTAAAATCGGCTCGTTTTGACCAAACAAAGTCCGGTGAAAGGTTGGCTGTAATAACGATGTATTCCGAAGAGTCCTATAAGGTACGCGAAAGTTCATCTTTTCAAGTAGTTTGGGGGCATCAATTGCACCGTACAAAATTTTCGCCACGAACAAAATTTGTTGCAGTTTCCTTCGTTGTTCCAGTGTATCGAGAGCCAGTAGTCGGCATCTGTCAGGATAGGGTGGCAAACTATCGGGATTCCTCCAAGGCAGATTTCGCAGTGCAAGACGAATGAACCGCTTCTGGATACGTTCGATTCTAAGGCTCCACGAAAGTTGATGCGGTTGCCACACGATTGACGCATTCTCTAGAATTGGGCGGACGAGAGCACAATACAATGACTTCCAGCAGTGTGGGTCCGAGAAGTCCTTGGCAATCTTAGACAGGAAACCTAACTGCCGCGTTGCTTTGGAAATGATCGCTGTTCGGTGTGAGTCAAAACTCATTCATATCATGATCATACCACTTTTCCACAAGAATCGGAAGCATCAAGACGTAACCTAATTTCAGCAGAAGAACAATGTAAAATTGAAGCACGAAGCACGATTCACAAACCAAAAAATAACTGCAGAAGAATCTTTATTTGCAGTGAAGAATTAAGAAAAGAAAAGAAAAATCTTCAAAGTAAACGGTATACAACATTTATTTCAAAGTCTATAATTTTCCAAGGCTGCCGTCCACCGCGTGTGCATATTCGGATAAGTAGGAGGGAAGTCGTCTCTCCCGCTTCGGTCGTTCATAAGATGCACCACTATCAGCAGGGTTTCCGGGAAATGATGATTCTTCAGGGACCTTAGTCGGCGTCGTGCTTCGCCACAACCGGACTTTCTTGGTTTGTGATACGTGGCGTTTGAGCTGTTGGCCATCTGCATCACAAAGGACCAAGCTGCCGTTGTGTTCTCGCATCACGGTAAAGCGCTTTGTACCGAATCTACTGTCACCTTCACCTCTAGATGAACGCTCCACGATAACGGTGTCTCCGGGTATAACCTTGCTCTCTTTGGCTCTGCGGCGAATATCCTCTCGTTTTTTTGAAAGCAATTTCGCCTCACGATCTCGCGCATCCAGTAGCTTTTCATCGTGCTCGGATTTACTGTAGTTTAAAAGTGGTAGCCCTCGCCTAATCTTGCGTCCGGTTAATACTTCTTCTGGAGGCAGTTTGGTAATACTATGATCCGCCGCGTTGCACGACTGCACTGCGGCTTGTAATTCTTTTTGATAATTTGCCCCCGTTAAAATCGCGGCTGACATTGCCTTATTTATCACCTTCATAAAGCCTTCTACCAAACCGTTTTGCTGGGGATAGAAGGGTGTCGAGAATATCGTTTGGATTCCACGCTCAGAGCAATACTTGGCATAATCTTCGCCATTAAATGGTGGTCCATTATCGGACTTAATTGCTTTTGGGAATCCCTCTCTCTCAAAAGCCGTATCCAACACAGCCTTTGTATACTCAAACTTGGTAGATTTGACCGATCGCGCTATAGCGTACCTTGATCCAAGGAAGATTATAACGAGAATCGATATTCCCCCCAGCTTCAGGTAAGGTCCGTTGAAGTCGAGGGCGACAGTTTCCCATACCCCTTTCGGGGCAAATGCTCTTTGCATGGGAGGTCGTCTCTCCGGTCGTCCATTCACGGAACAAATGGCACAAGATTTAACCCATTTTTCCACATCAGTAGGCATTCTAGGCCACCATACGCGTCGACGAAGAATGCTCTTCATTTTGGCTTCAAGTGGGTGTCCTACGTGGGCTATCTCCAAAGTTTTTTCACGGAGTGCTAGAGGAATAACAGCGCATCCACTTTTTAATAAAATTTTCCCATTAAATAATAGATCACAGGCTACAGATTTAAAATTCATCAAACTTTTTGGCCAAGTTTGCGTATCTAGGGCACGAACTACCTGTACTATAGTATCGTTCCGTTCTGAATATCTATGGATTTCTTCCTCAGTATCCAGGTGACAGACTTATTGGGCTTATTTCTTCGTTAAATGCCTCATCATTACCGCAATAGAGTCGCGATGAAGGGTCCGCTATATTATCATGCCCTCTGATATACTCGATATCGTAGTCATACGGACTAAGACGTAGAGCCCAGCCGTCAGCTCTCGTTAAAGCCCGTTTGGATTCCTCGCGGGATCTATTCAAAATAAACGCCATCCCTTGAGCATCTGTACGCAAAATAAAGTGTCTCCCCAACGAAAAGTAGGAGAAATGATCCACTGCCCACACTGCGCTCAACGCCTCTCTCTGATTCTGAGCGTATCTTCTTTCCGTTGCAGTCAGCGACTTCGAGGCAAAACTTATTATTCGTGATGTTCCTTGGTCGTTACTCTGGATCAATACGGCGCCCAATGCGTTTGGCGATGCATCTGTGTATAACACAGTTTTATCTGACTCCGAGAAGAATCCTAAGGATATCGTTGAATCGATAATGCGTTGCTTTATGAGTTCGAAGGCTTTTTCCTGCTCCTTGCCCCAGCTCCATCTCAGCGCGGTTGCTACCGACCACAAAGGAGCGGATATGTTTGCAAAATCCTTTATGTATGGACTTACGAATGATGCTAGTCCGAGAAAACTACGAAGTTCTGATGAGGTAGACGGATGACGAAATCTCTGAATATCTTTCACTTTTGAGGCTTCAATGTTAAAGCCTTTTTCGCTTAGTTCATGACCTAGAAAGTCAACACGCGTCTGGTCGAACTCACATTTAGATGTATTGAGAGTAAGATTATTAGATCGTAAAATTTGAAGGACCTGAGCAACTATCTTTCTCAGCTCTTCAATAGTTTCTGCAAATAACAATATGTCATCGATATATACGATTTTGTTCTTTACGTCCTTCAAAATTCGCGTCATCTCACGCTGAAATATTTCTGGCGCACAGTTGACGCCGAACATCAAGCGAGTGAAACGATACATTCCGTTTTCGGTTATAAACGTGGTGAGTTCTCGCGAGTCTTCACTTAACTCAAGGTGGTAGAATGCATCCGACAGATCGAGCTTAGTGAAATATTTTGCACCATGCAATTTCACCTTCATTTCGTCGATAATAGGTAAACGGAAATATTCTCGCTTAATGGCTTTATTTGGCGCTCTCATGTTCACCACCAAGCGAAAATCGCCTTTCCCCTTCGGGACGGCGGACATGCCACTAATCCATTGTGAAGCAGTAGTGACCCTTTCGATAATACCCCTGGCTTCCATTTGTTCCAGTCGTCGGCGAGCTCCATCGCGATAAGCGGCGGGAATATTATAGTACGCATTAAGAACAGGTGGCACGGTGTCGTCGACGCTAAATTTAATTTTTACGCCGGGCATTTTCGGAAATATGGAAGATTCTTCGCAAGCATTTACCATTTTCCCTACTTTCAACAGGCCCATATCACTAGCTGTGGCTCTACCTAGCAAAGATTTCTTACCCTCCTTCACGACTAGGAAATCCACCGTGACTATTGGTTTAGTAAGTCCAACCGCCTCAACTGTAGCTCTGAATCTACATTCTACCAACATGGGTATATTTGATGCATAGGATCGAAGACTGGTACTCTGTGGTATTTTGTTCTGAACGAGTGTAGCTTTTCCCATTTCACAATCCTTGCTTTACTTTATCCAATCCGCACCTCCTACAACATTTACATCAGCTCTTGAATCAATCAGAAATCTGATTGGAGCTGACGAGCCAATGCGACAATCTATCTGCACATCGTGTAAAGATAAAGTGTTAACATGCTATAACGAGAAAAGTAATTAAAGCGACAGGTAAGAATTTTGTTCGATATATTTTTATTTATAGGTTTTTTCTCCATTTTTACCTATTCTCGATTCTCATCTACAGCGGATTCAGCAATATCTTCCTTCACCGTGCGGACTCTATCCACTCGGCATGCAGCTGCGAAGTGCCCGCGTTGACCACAAGAATTGCAATTTTTTCTAAGTGCTGGACATTCTCTACCAGCGTGGGATGGTCGAAAACATCTCGAGCATCTATAACGACGACTCACACTTCCCCTTGGCTGATATGCTGACATCCTGTAGGGTTGGAATCTTTTCGCTGGATTACTGGTTGTGGGCTGAGCAACTAACCCGCGCTTATGCTGACCTTCAGTGCCTCGAAAACTGCTGCTACTGCTCACCAGAAGCGTGCTCGGTTCCTCTCGGGGGATGGTAATTTCCGCCTGAAACGCCTCGGCGCGTGTTGCTGCTTGAACGATTGTGCTGGAATCGTGATTGTATGTTCGTGTCGCTTTCTTCAGTTCCTGGTTGCGAAGGCCTTTCAGAAGTTGATTCCTCACGAAACGGTCTTGATCCGCCGGACTGTAGCAACAGAGGAGTACTTTTTCCGTGAGACGAGCGTGAAATTTTACGGCCGATTCATCCTCTTCTTGGTACATTTTTGAGAAATCTTCGTGCTCTGCTGCAGGATCTGTCATGGCCTTCAGGTACTTGTCGATGTTATCCACAAACTTCACATAATAATTTTCATCCTCTACGCTCGGTCGTAGTTTTGCAGCTCTTATAATGCTCTTGAGTGTAGGGATTATAGTGTATAAGAAACAAGTCACGTGTGAATAGAAGAGGGGCAAACACCGCATTAAACATTTAGCGTGTAAATACAAAGACGCAGCGATCAAAAGCAAAACGCAAGATTAAAAAAAAAATATGACTGTCGAAAAACGAAAGGACTCGGTCCTAGATAGTGAACCTATAGATATGAGAAATGACAAGACACTCACCGTTAAGGCAACTGTCAACATCAAAACGGATAACGGCAATGCAAAATTATACAGATCGCCCGTTTTGATGTTGACAGTTGCCTTAACGGTGAGTGTCTCGGCGTCTCTCTGGTGTATAGGCTGACTAGTCCTAGACGAGAGAATAATCGGTTGAATGAGAGTCTGTGAGTTGAGTGAGAGAGAACGGGTAAAGCGAGCTAATAAGGTGGTGCGGGACCCACAGCACATGAAGAGAGAGAGAGAGAAGAGTAAGAATGAAGCGCAGCTTTATTTTACTTGAGGCTGGAAAATAGAGCGAATGAAAAACAGAGATCATTCAGTTGACGATATTCGGCAGCAACGGACGCGATATAGAGAGCCATCGGAAAAAGCGTCACGACAAATATGGCGCAGTTGGAGAACCCAACGCTCCTGTTAGGTAGGTATTATACCCCGCTCTAAAGGTTTCACGAACTTGAAATTGTGTAACGACTGTGTAAATAAATTACGCGTTGTTGATTATAATTAATGGGAGGGAAATATGCCCCATAAACACGCAGCAGAAAAGCATGCCAAAAAAAAAGAAAATGGCCCCGTTGATAGTACTACAGTGAACAAAATTAAATTGTCATGCAAAAAAAGATAGTAAAAGGAATATGAGAAGACGGATTCTAAGATGCATTTAGGTTAGTAGGCTATTGAATTAATGAAAAAAAGTATGCGCGATATAGAAAAAAAAAGAAAAAGAAAAAATGCCGCTATCGTGTTTCTGAGAAAAAAAAAATAGAAAACCATGAGCGATGTGTGGAAAAAAATGGCGTACAGTGTTATTAAAAAAAAAAAAAAGGAACAAAACTCATTTGTTTATGGAATTGTACCTGATCGACATATTTAACGTTTGATATTTTTTAATGTTACAGAAAATGTAAGAAAAAAAACGAAAAATTGGATACGGTCCTAAAAGAGCTTGCTGAGTTAAAGTCTAGCAACGTAAAGTTGAATAATGAATTGTGTAAAGCACGTGAAACAATTTTATCGCTTCAAACAAGTTTGAATACACCAAGAAGCATAAGCAGCGAGATAAATAGTGTAGATTTCATAGACGATGTTGGCCCAACCAGTACACAGTGGCAAGGTACCAAGGGCAGTGCAGAAATGACACGATTCATGTCGTCGGTGAATCAGATGTCTGTTTCCGCGATTACCGTTCCAGAATGCAAGCCGTCCTGCGACGGTGATGTAATCGGTAGGCACGATTTCGAAATATGGAAAGATTTATTGATAGATACAATGAAATTAGCGGCAGTCGTTGATGAAGCCACTCAGTTTACTGTGTTTAAAGTTAAAGCAGGCCAACGGCTCCTGGACATATTCAGGAATACAAAGTCGACTCCAGACGCACCGAATCAGGATACGCATCCTTTTTCAAACGCTTTATGGCGCTTAAAAACATATTTCGGATCAGGCTCGGACGTAATGCTTCAGCGTCGGAAGCTAAACCTTATGAACCAGAAACCTGAGGAAACGGACCTTGCGTTTCTCATGCGAGTTGGAGCAACAGCGCGTTTGTGCGAGTTTAGCGAGAGTAAGGAACTTGAGGAAATTGTATCCTGTGTAGCAGAACATTCGAGATGTCGCGAAGTTCGCACGATGGCACTTAAAATGCTTAGCCGCAAAGGCTCTTTTGCAGAGCTTGTTGACAAAGTCCGAGAAATCGAAGCTATACGACTAAACGAAAAGTATTTTCGTATAAAACACAGCAACCAGGAGCCAACAACGGTAGCTCGTGTCACCGCGGTACCTACCAGAGAGAAAAATATCCAACGATCATTCGATGGTGGAAGATATGAAACTCTTTCAAATAATCGTAGAGGAGATTTCAGGTCGCGATTTGCAAGGACTCCGCGGACAGTTTGGAGAGACAGGCCGGAGACTACTGCAAGTCGCTGTTTCAGATGCAACGGTCTGTTCCATAAGGCGGAGGACTGCAAGGCAGTGAACATGGTTTGTTGGAATTGTGGACGTTTGGGTCACCTGCAAAGAGCTTGCAGGTCGTTCGTGAGATCTACAAATAGTCGAATGATAGAGGATCAGAAGCCACTGGTATCGGAGAAAACTGCAATGTTAGCTGCTGAGGGAGAAGAAACAGAAAAAGCTGTTATATCCGAAGATGTAAGTGACATTACCGATAAGTGACTCCAATTGATTTTTTTCTCTCTTTTTTCGTATTTCACTTTCAAAGTACATAGACTGAAAACATAGTTTAGTATTATTACCAGAATGGTACTGTTAATAAACATTTTTTTATAACAATGTTTTCATTCACGTATATACGAAAGAAAAGATTATCTGTGAATTAGGGTCTTACAAACCATTTACTTACTAGATTGCAGAGTTGGAAGTTCAACCGGTGGTTACAACAGAACAAATGGTCGTTGCAACAGTACAACTAGAAGAAGGTTTGATCCAGGCCAAGTTAGCGGGTTTATTATGCATTTTCTTAATTGATTCTGGCGCTCAAGTCAACACGTTGACAGAAAAAGTATTTACTCAATTACAAGGGAACAAATGCCACAGCAGCGGTTTGTATAATGTCAGAATGGAAGCAGATCGGCCTTTGAAAGCATATGCCTCAGCAGGTGAAATAGAAGTGGTATGCACTTTCGAAGCATTCCTTTTCATATCTGAGGATCGGCCCAATTTGTTAGAAAAGTTCTACGTGGTGAAAGAGGCACGTTCGTTACTAGGAAGGCCTACGGCAACAAGATATAGCATATTGCTATTGGGTTTACAAGTTCCAATCAACATAAACCAAAAATCTTGGAGATTGCATTCCGATACCCTAGAGATTTCGACCATCAGCTCAGAGGTCGTGTTTCCGAGATTTAATATACCTCCGGTCGAAATTAAGTATGATCAAACTAAACCTCCTTGTCGTAACGTTTTTGTGTGAATGTACCACTAGCCATGAAGCCACTCGTGGAGAGAAGGCTGCAACAGCTAGTTTCGGCTGGTATTATTGAACCAGTCACAAATTCAATGGACTCATCATTCTGTTCATCCATGTTGGTCATTCCGAAAGGAAAGGAGGATTTCAGGCTTGTGATAGATCTTCGTGGACCCAACCAGTACATCGTTAGAACTCCCTTTCCTATGCCAACCTTAGAGAAAATACTAGCAGAGTTAAACGGTGCAAAATGGTTTTCGACGATTGATTTGTCGAATGCGTTCTTCCATGTCGAATTACATGAGAATAGTCGACATCTGACTAATTTTTTCACCGAAGTAGGAATGTTCCGCTGCGTTAGATTGCCTTTCGGCCTATGCAATGCGCCAGATATTTTCCAAGAGGTGCTACAGAGGAAAATATTGGGAGATATTAAGAGTGTCCGAAACTATCTCGATGATATTATTGTATATGGCGAGACCAAAGACGAACACGATGCCAACTTGGCAGTAGTGATGGACCGCCTAAAAGAACATGGAGTCAAAATCAATCCATCTAAGTGCGTGTTTGGTAGCTCATCGGTAAAATTTTTAGGCTTCACAGTAGCAGCCGACGGATGGAAAATAGAAGATGATAAACTGAATGCAATTAAAAATTTTCGTCAACCATCTTATTGCTCTGAGGTGAAAAGTTTTTTGGGGTTGGTAACCTTCATAGACCGTTTTTTGATGAATCGAGCTTCTAGGACAAAGTTCCTTCGTGCGTTAGCCAGTTCCGAAAATTTTTACTGGACAGAAAATGAGGAGGCCGAGTTCAGGGACCTACAGAATAACGCTATCAATTCGATTAGAACCCTGGGTTATTACAGCCCGAAAGACAAAACAGAACTGTTCGTTGATGCTTCAGCAACAGGTTTGGGAGCAATCCTTGTGCAGTTCAATGCCCAAGAGATACCAAGAATAATAGCGTGTGCATCGAAAGCGCTAACCGCATCAGAGCAGAGGTATCCGCAAACTCATAGAGAAGCCCTGGCAGTCGTTTGGGGTGTTGAGCGGTTTACCTTTTATTTGATGAGTAGATTTTTCACTATCGGAACGGATGCTGCAGCAAACGAGTTCATATTCGGCTCAGGTCATCATATAGGAAAACGCGCGGTCTCTCGCGCCGAAGCATGGGCGCTTCGTCTGCAGCCATACGACTTTGTAGTGAGAAGAGTTACAGGAACAGAAAATGTAGCTGACTCTCTTTCAAGAATAATTAAATGTTCGCATAACGATGAACCTTTCGAGGAAGAGAACAGTAACCATTTACTATTCACTCTTGATGCAGGCTGCATGGATTTGACCTTAAGCGAAATTGAAACTCATGCAGAACAAGATGAAGAGATACAACAAATTTGTGAGGCATTGGATTGCGATGTTTGGCTCCCAAGCTTAAGTAAATACGAATGTCAGAAAAAGAGTCTTCATAAACTTGGATCGATGGTGTTTAAAGATGACAAGATCGTCTTACCCAAATCGCTACGTAAGAAAGCATTACTTTCTGCTCACGGAGGACATGTGGGTGAAGTTTCAATGAAAAGAATCATGCGAGAATTTTTTTGGTGGCCTCGCATTTCTAAAGATGCTGAACTGTTTGTAAAGAACTGTCGTACCTGCACAATGCTATCAAGAAAAAATCCACCTGTTCCGCTGTGTTCGCGGGAACTGCCGGAGAAACCATGGGAAATCCTACAGATAGACTTCCTATGCGTTCCAGGATTCGGCTCGGGAGAATTTTTAATAGTAGTAGATACGTACTCCCGCTTTCTTTCAGTCACCGAAATCAGACAAACAGATGCAGTCAGTACAAACGCGATTTTGTGCGACATTTTCAAACTCTGGGGCTGCCCTAGAATAATTCAGAGTGACAACGGACCGCCTTTCCAAAGTGCTAGTTTCTCTGAGTTTTGGGAGGACAAAGGCGTTCGGGTGCGAAAATCCATACCATTTAGTCCGCAGTCAAATGGGGCAGTGGAACGTCAAAACCAGGGAATCATAAAAGCCCTGGCCGCTTCTAAAATAGATGGAGTGAACTGGCGAATGGCACTACAGCAGTATGTGCATAGGCACAACACCCTTGTACCCCACTCCAGATTAACCGTGACACCGTTCGAGTTAATGGTAGGGTGGAAATTTCGAGGAACGTTTCCCAGCCTCTGGACATTCGAGTGGGAGACAGTGTACTATTATACACAAACCCAAAAACTAAGACAGATCCAATGTTTTCGGCTGAGCGTTTCACGGTGGTGGCGAGGCACGGGGCCAAGGTTGTCGTTATGAGTAGAAACGGAATCCAATATTCGCGCAACGTCCAAGACGTCAAAAGAGCACCCTTTGAAGAAGAAAGAGAAACTACGGTCAACCTTGATAGTCACGATATTACGGAAGAGCTACATTGCGAAATTGATATCGGAGAAAACCAGGCTCCCTTACCGCAAATATTAGAGCAGCCCATTCGAGACAACGATTATAATTGTATTGAACGAACATTACGTCGTCGAGAAGGCATTCGAAAGCCAGCACGGTACGACGATGAGTATGTTTATGGTGTTTTAAAGTAAGGTATCTATAAAACAAAACAAAACAAAAGAAAAACTGACAGACATACTATAGGAATAAATACATCCACTTTTGATAATGATTTGTCTATTATTTATCGTCGTTAATAATAAGAACATCATACCGTCCTTAAGAAATACTGTTAATACGTTAATACGCGAAAATACATACATAAGATATATGCATTCACAATTATATTCAAATTTAAACCAAAAAAAAGATATTATCAATCGAAGTATTGAAATATATAATGAGAGTAGAGAAGGAGAATATTGTAGGGATTATAGTGTATAAGAAACAAGTGACGTGTGAATAGAAGAGGGGCAAACACCCCATTAAACATTTAGCGTGTAAATACAAAAACGCAGCGATCAAAAGCAAAACGCAAGATTAAAAAAAAAATCTGACTGTCGAAAAACGGAAGGACTCGGTCCTAGATAGCGAACCTATACATTAGAGAAATGACAAGACACTCACCGTTAAGGCAACTGTCAACATCAAAACGGATAACGGCAATGCAAAATGATACAACTCGCCCGTTTTGATGTTGACAGTTGCCTTAACGGTGAGTGTCTTGTCATTTCTCTAATGTATAGGTTCGCTAGTCCTAGACGAGAGAATAATCGGTTGAATGAGAGTCTGTGAGTTGAGTGAGAGAGAACGGGTAAAGCGAGCTAATACGGTGGTGCGGGACCCACAGCACATAATGAGAGAGAGAGAGAGAAGACCCAGTCAGAATTTCATGGAACGCGATTCGGACCATCCGACCCGCTTCTCTCAAAATTCATGCGGGGTTGAACGAAATTCGCTCGAAATACACGATCTCTCGCATTGGTGTGTGCGCTGGACGCTCTATTTCTGTTTTTTTCGTCTTTCTCTTTTGGCGCCGGGCATATTCTTTCGGTTTTTTTTCTGTCTTTCTCGCTTTGGCGCAGACCTTATTCTCACCGATAGCAAACGTCGCGCAAACAGATGCACGATTTATTGTATTGGTGTGTGTATTGAACTCTTGTTTATTCTCATCGAAAGCAAACGTAGCGCAAACATTTTTTTGTTTTCAATCGAGTTGTGATTGAAGTTTAATTATTTCGTGTCGCGTTAAAAATTCGCGTGTTTAAAGTAAGAAAATACTGTCGCGGCGGGTTAAAAAGTGTCGAAAGTGTTTTTTCGGCTTCTGGGTGTAATTCGGTGCTATGTTTTCTGTAATGGGGAGTGCAGTAGTGAAAAATTTATAATTTTCATGTGAAAAAAAAAAAGTAAAACCCATGGAGGTTAAGTGCGGTGCATATCATTCGTGAGTGAAACGGAAAATCTAGCGAATTTAAAACGGATTTAATCCGCGCTAGATGATAAAAGAATGCTGGTTGGTAACCAGCAAGTGTGTTGTTTTGGTGTTTGGTGTTTGTGTTTATTCTTCTGCATCTTTAATAAGTGCAATTGCACTCGCCAGGTTAGTGTTTCAGCAAAAAAAAAAATTAAACCACAGCAATAATTCCGGCCGGCTGTTTTAGTTGTTTTTTTTTTTAGACCGCTTATCGAGTCAATTAAAATATGCATTTAATTGTTAAATGTTAGAGATTTAAAGTTGTTTATTTTCTAGCTCATTTGCGTTAGCTTGACGGAGCAGTGTTTACAATACATATTATTTTCACAGGGTTAAAACAAACTTGTTAGAGGGAGTCATCGCTACACCCGATTTACTGGGGTTAGTATGGTTTGACAATTTTCTGGTTGGGGGTTGTTGGGTTGGGAGCTTGAGTTTGTTTGTATTATTAAGTAATTATTAACTATATTTTTTTCTAAGATAAATCTAAACTAATTTCTAATTACTAGTGACTGAGTTTTCGCATATGTATTACACTGCATTTCACATTGCACCGAGTTATAATTGTTCAATGTGTAGGGCGAAAATTGTCAGTTTTTTTTGCAAGCGTTTAATAAAAATGAATCATAAAGTCTTATATGAAACAGGTTGATCAAATTGATTCAATGCAAAATAAGTTTTGTTGTGAAATTTTACTGCACTTCTTTAAATATCTTTTTTTTTGTCAAAATTAGAGTGACACATTGTTTCTTAGCCACTGTTAAGTGGACTTTTGTTAAATTTCATTTTGAAACATTGATTACAAATCAATGGCAAATTCGTTTTTGCAAACACATAAAAAAAATTAAAACAAAAATGAACTCGCTTTGAAATATCAAAGAGTGCATTTTCTAAAACCAGTGCACTTATAAGAATTGCAAACATGCATAAATCGTTGTAATTTTGAAAAACTTCGTTGTAGAATAAAAAACATTTCGTTAGTTAATCGAATATGCTATTATTTATTTTCACGTAGTTGACGAATAGTCTTGATTCTCAAAAGGATACTCGATTTTAAAAACTTCACGAAATTTAGACTTGATCGACTGGGCTGGGAATTTTTTGGCTCAGTTTTTGTGTCAATCACATTTGTTTCCTGTAATATTAAAAACTTTTACCCCAATAGCAGTGCATGTTTGTACACAGAAGTTTCCAAGCATGATGCGTGTTTCCGTACCATTGACTTTGCCGCATCTCATAATCGTGGTTAAGAGAGACGGTTTAGAACTTGATTATTTTTTACTGCTGAACTGATCTAGCGAGTATCGAGTGTTTCAAGGTTTTCAATATAAGTTTTACACAATAGCAGTTGAGAAAAACGGCAATTTGTCCAGACCACGCCAAGTTTCAATGATGTTCAAAATTGGCTATAGGTAATATCATGCCAGTATAAGCTTGATGTTTTTTTCTAATTGTCAGCGTTCTAAAAGCAAGATTTCTGTTTTGATTGCTTAGTTTTAAAAATAAATATTACATATTTTGTCTTTCCACCCACAATATGATGATTATTGAAAAAAAAAAAATAAAATAAAAAGACCCGAATAAAAACATAATTTACTTTGAATAAAAAGCCCGTGTTAATGCTAATACAAATAATTGAAAGAGGAACAGATATGTTTAGTTAACTTTAATCAGTTAGCTTTTTAAACTCTAGCAAAGTCTATGGGAAACATTGTAAGTTTTATTTTTCTTTTCCATTAAATTCAGTTCCCGAGTTTACTATGATGTTTTTCGCCATTTTCAATTTTCCAAAAATATTTGATTAGCTTAAAATGGGAAACAATCAAAATTACTTTCAGTGTGCTAATCCGATTGGTTCCATTTTTTTTAATTAGCAAAATCTTAAAATATATATTTATTTTTGGATGATCAAGGGAATTTTAAATTTGTTTCTTGAAATCTTTGAAATTATTTACTCGATCATCGGTTATTTTTGTATGCGAAAGTTGCTTGAAATTGAGAATTGAAATTGTTGTCTAACAACTTGTTTCAAGAAATTCATTTTTACGTTTCAGTCGCTTTTTACACGGCGGATACGCGGCGCGTAGAACAAAATGGGAAATCTTTTCTTCTAAACATTCCAAAAGTGGGCAAGCAACAAACGCGTTTTTCACTTGAATTTCCCAGAAAAATTTAAATGGTTTTTGGTCATTTTCTCTGATATTCGAGTTCATTCGCAGAATGAAATAACACTGCTTTTTAATTTTCAAACATGATTAAAAACTTTTTACAAGTAAATTTTTTTTACGTGGATTTCAGAATTCACTCGGTATTTTTACGTGGATTTTGAACTTAACGCGTTTTTTGGAAGCTAGCCTTTCATGGCAAACGACTTTAGGATATTAGAATTTTTAAGAGCGGTTTTCTTGAAACAGCATTTTTACAGTCGACTGGAATATTGATTCCAGTTTTTGTTTTTTAGGGCTATTACATACCAAAAACGCGTATGTGGGACTTTTGCCAAATTTTTCAAAAAACAAATTAAATGTTCGTTGTTTTTTAAAAACAAAAACGGAAGTGTTTAGGAAACTCTGTCGTAAAAGCGTAGAATACTCTTTTAGAAAAAAAATTTTCTTGGCCCAGGTGAGCTCAGGTTATGTTGTTCGCTGTTTGACTCGTCATTTTTAAACAATAGTTAGTTAATCTAAAGAGTTCTTAATCTAAAAGACTTCCACAAAAAATGTCCCAGTTTCAAACTTTGCATAGATGTTTCTATGGGCAAAAGACGCATTGGTTTAATTTTTTGAAACACGACTCTTTTTTGAGAAGCTATTGAAAAATGCTATATTGAAAAAGTATTGATGGTTATGAATACAGTGATCACCCGATTATATCTCACCCTGTTGATTTTTGGCGTGATAAAATTGGGAAAGTGATAAAATCGGGAAATTTTTAAAATTTATTTCTTTTATTGAAGGTGTTAAATCAATAACTAAATACGTGAAATCAGCGATTATAATATTTTTTGGAAAATTTATCTGTACAAACATATGAAAAAAGCTACAGTTGTTTTTTCATAAATCGATATATCTGAATAATGACTAAAGATAGAGAAAAGTTATCAAGGGATGAATTTGAGAAAATTGTTTAAGCTTTAAAAAAAAATATTTAAAAAATTCAATTTGAGATCCTGTACTGGAAAAAAAATTTCAAAAACAAAAAGTGACAATAAAAAATCGATCATCACTATTTTTTTCAAACATTTTTTTAGATAGATAATTCAGTTGCCTGAAACTTTTCTGAACAAACCTTAAAAAATAAAAAACCTAAAAAAATCGATGTAGAGGTGCAAATATATTACAATTAAATTTTTTTATTGATCATGTTTCTGTTTGAATTGGTAAAATCAATTGCTTGCTTTTTTGTAGCGCAGTACCATAAGCAAAATATTAGATGTTCTCACAACACTAAGCTTTGCCGAAGACAGCATGCTGATATCTCTCACATATTGCAACCAGAAAAATCTTAAAATGTAAATAACGATTTTCAATGCCTTCTCATAGAAAACTTCATGTTGCTTGCAATTTGTAAGAGATAGAAAAATGATGTCTTCCGTAAAGTTTCTTGTTTTGAGATCACCTAATACTTTGCCTAAGACACCAAGCGTCTATCTTTATCTAATGAAAAAGTAAATATTCTATCTCACTTTTAGGAGGATTGATCTTCCAGCTTTCTACATCAAAAGATGCGTTTTCAAATATTTTGAAACTTCTCCGAACATATTATACGGTTAAAATAAACATTTGTATCACTATTCAATTATTCGCACGATAACAAAATGTAACATTGTGCATCGGTTGAATTTTTAATGTAAACTGCATCCAGAATGATACACAGAATTATGAAAAATATCTTAAATATTGAAGCGTGATAGAAAGTCAGTTCACCCTGATAAAATCGGGGGTAGATAAAATCGGTGGCAGATAAAATCGGGTACAGATATAATCAGGTGATTACTGTATTTTAGAGACAAAATGGTTTGTTTGATTGGTGTGACGTCTTCGGCATACTTGTTGATAATAATTTTGTCTTTCAAAAAAAATATACTCTGGAATTTAAACATTAAAAGAACAATTCAAAATTAATTATGTGGAAAAACTCTTATTTTAATAATCTGATTTTTTTTAATAAAAAATAAAAAAGATTCCCTAAACATTGCGGACTGTCCGGTCATGGAGGAATCAAGAGAAAAAAGTTGTACTGTTAAAAAAAAACAATTTATTTTGTATTTTTTTTAAAGTTGCGTCCTTGAAAGATAGTCTGCGTCATTTTGACTGCTCGCTTTCTGCAATGTTGTCCATTTTTTTTGCTAACAGTGCGTTGGTCTTTTCTCATTATTTCTAAAACAATAAAGAAATATTAAAACTTGAATTCTGGGGTGACATTGCGCATTTCGTTTCGAGCAACTCGAATAAAACTAAATGATCGCTGGGGGCGTGATGTTTCGTTTTTCGTATTTTTCCGACTTTGCGGGTTAGATGGGCCGCAGGACAAATGACAATGACAGCTTATTTTAAGCTTAAAGCATAACTGGCAGTATGCGACCTTCTCGAAAATAGCGAAAATCGTTCGAATCGAGCTGCGCAATGCCTCCCCTGGTTTCTGTTATTTATCGGTGAGGTGACACTGTAATGACCATTCAATGATAATTTAAAGAAAAAAAACCTATTCAATTATTTAGAATTCAGGAGTCATTTCGACGTATGATTATCCTTATTTTAAAAGTTAAATGAATGTATCAAAGATTAGTTTTTTACGCATATCAAAATATGTTAATAAAATCCAGTAAAAATGATGAACACGAAATAGAGAAAAAACTAGAGTATCGGTAAGGAATTGCATCACATCGACAGAGGTCGCTCTTCGGCAGGTTTTGAATTAGAATGCTGAAAAAAACCGCTGCTGAAGTGTGAAAATCGGGAATTCACCATGTGATGGAATGTTTACCTTAAAAAAAAAAGTCTAATAGTTTGCAGATAACAATTTCAAACTTGAAAAAAATCGTAATCATAATTGTTTTCGATACGTTTGGCATGTCCAAGTTCTAATCGACACCATTTTCAGGCACTTGGTACCGCAGTGCCAATTCGTTGAATTAACCCCAATAGTAAGCTCGTTTTGCATCGTTTCAAAATTAATTTGAAATCTTTCAAAAGAGTGTCTGAAAACAGTGCTTCAAAACTTTTTGCTTTGTACTTTTTGTCGTTAGTAAACCGGTGATACACCAATGTTACATAATACCTATTCGAAATTGCTGGGTGCATCGAAGTAACTTGCACTTGGGCAACCTGAAATGATTATTTGAATTACCGCTTTTTGCATTTTTTAAAATAGATACAGGCCAATATCAGTGGAAGTAAAGTATGCGCTCACTATACATATGGCTTTTTACGGTACTAAATACATCTGCATTTATACACTTGTGTTATTTAAAAAAATCGAAAAACTTTTTATTGCATTTTATGAAAGGATATGTACCTTCAGATAAAGCAATAAATATATTCGGATTTTTTCGACTAGAGTATCTTTTCTCAAAATATCATAAACCTCTGAGCAGTAGCACCGATTTGGCTGCTGCGCGCCACACGCCACGAACGATTATCTCGATACTATTTTTTCCAATGTGGCTGTGATAGGCCTGAATATTAGACAGGCTTGTTTTTAACATTAATAGCGTGCTCGGAACGAAGGAATTTCAATTTAAAGCCACATTTTTTTCCTACCGAAAATTTTTACTAAAATAACGAAACTTTTAAGAAAAACAATCACCATTTTTGTGAAAAAAATAAAGCATGCAAAATCCTCCATTCATGTACATCCAGGGGCGGATTAAGACGAAAGCGAAGCAGGCGGTCGCCTCCTCGTCAATCATATAAGGGCGCTTAATGTGGGAGCGAAAAGATTAAAAAAATCTAAATTCAAACCACAATAATAATTTGAATGTTCGGAAAGTTTAGTTGGTTGGGTGGTTTTCCAGGCTTGCTCATCAAGTCAATAAAAATATGAATTTGTACATTTGATTTTTTATTTTGAAACATCGATTATAAATCAAATTAAAATTCTAGTTTTTTGGAATACTTAAGAAATGGAAACATGCAAAAACCGTTGTATATTTGCTAAACTTGTTCCGTTTTAGAATAAACACCATGTCAATAGTAATGCTGTTTTTACTCTCACGTAGTTGACGGGGAGTCGTGATATTTAAAATGGATGATCTCCTGATCATGAGGGCTTCACGAAACTTAGACTTAATCGACTGAACTGGAAACTATGTTATAAAGTTTCTTTGTGTCAACTGAATTTGTTCATAATTCAAATATATAAATTTTTTTCATTATTTTTAACTGCTGAACTGATCTAGAAAGTAAAGAGTGGTTGGAGATTTTTTATATAAGTTTTACAAATAGCACTTGGGCATAGCGACAATTGTCAACAGGACATACTAAGTTTTAGTAAAGTTCAAAATTTATTACTGTTATTATCATGTTGGCATAAGCTTGTCGGTGTTCCAAGAACATTCCCAAAATTTTAGACTGTCGTGATTCATCATTATTGGATTTCTGTTTTGCTTGCTTATAAAGACTTGGTTTTTTTTTAAACAAATATTACATATTTTATATTTCCAGCCACAATATAATTGACAAAGTTAGAAAGACTTATTTAAAAAAGAAATTTACTGTGTTAATGCTAATATAAGTTATGAGGACTTATACAGTCAGGTTTTTTTACGCGGTGTTTTTATACGCGATTTTTTTACCAGTTTTTTACGCAGGTTTTTGAATTAACGCGGTTTTTTAGCCGGATTTTTTAATTAACGCGGTTTTTTTACGCGGATTTTCGAATTAACGCGGTTTTTCTTACGCGGTTTTTTTACGAGTTCGTATCTTTCGCATAAAAAAATCTGACTGCATAAATTATATAAATTAAAGGACAAAAGATATATTGATAAAAGTTTTATTTATTAGCTTTCTAAACTGTAGCAAAGCTAAAAAATGGGGAAAAATCTATGTTTTGTTTTTCTTTCCCATGAAATTTATTGGATATCAGCTACCGAATTTATTCTGACGGTTTCTTTCACAATTGCAAACGTTCATAAAAATTAAAAAGAGTTTAAAATTAGAAAAATTAAAATTACTTTGGTTACATATTTATTTTGGTTGAATGAATAAATGTTAATTTGTTTTGGACATCTTTGAAACTTTTTACTTGACCATCACTCATTTTTGTATGAAAATGTTTTTTTTTTGCTTGGAATTGAGAATTAGTTTTGTTGTCTAACATATTGTGTTTGGAGATCTTATTTTTTCTAGTTCAAAACCACTTTTTGCGCGAGGGATACGTGGCGCATGGAACAAACATGAAAACTCCAGAATCAATGTTAATGTTAATTTCGAAACTGTTCTTAGTACTTGAAAAAGCAACTAAATAGCAGAGTCAATTTCACCTGTGAAATGAACGAAACGAAACAAAATTTAGGACAAAAAAGGTCAAAAGAAATAAGTTATTTTCCAGAAATTTAATTTGGGAAATTTCGCCGACGTTCTCATCATCAAAACAATTTTTGGAATGGCCGACTTGTTAAGAATTTGTTGTAGAAAAAATCACGCAAAAATTTGCGTAAAAAGCAATTTCAGTGTATTTCTGAACGAAAAACCAAGACAGTTTCAAACGGATTTTGTAAATATGAGCTCCAATTTTAAAACAGTTTATTAAATTGTTTAATGAATAGATAAAGGAAGAAAAATAAAATTGGACATCTATATATTTTTTTTTGAAATTTATGACAAAACAAAATTTCATTGTTCAAAAATTTCCCTACATTTACAAACTTTAATAAAAGCGGTTGCCAAATAAAACAAAAATCATTTAACACTTCTGAATTCTTTAGAGAGAATACTACCGTTTCAATTTCAAAAACTCGATTGTTCTAGGACTAGGTGAGGTTAGGTTAAGATGCCCCGTCGATTTCAATCGTTATTTTTAAAACATCAACTTTGACACCATCTAAAGATAAACCACTTGCAAATAATCCTCAAAGGATGCATTTAACTGAATGACAATATAACTTGAGTACCGGTAGAAAATTGCATTACGTCAGCAGCGGTCGCTCTCCAGCAGGTTTTGCATTCGAATGCTGTTGAAAAGGAGCCGAAGAAAACCGCTGCTGAAGTATTCCAAAACCCTACATATTTTTTCACATTCTCGCAAAGAGCTGAATGTGACGTTTAAACTAACAGAGTTGTGATTGTTTATATTACAGCAGAAATTATTTTGGTTCAGAATAAAAGCATAGAAAAACAAACACATTTTTTAGGAATGTTTGATACATGGATCGAAATTATTCACATTCATAGAAATGCAAATGTATAAACCTGCAAATCTGCTGCTTGTGATTTAAATCAAGTTGAATTTGATCGCTTTTCGAAATTTTTTGGATCGCGAAAGTTCAGATAGCTATGTTCTCTCTTCGGACCGCACCCTTTGGAATCCAGGTCTGATGTCAAATACAACTATTGATATAAATTGAAAAATGAAGGGAGGTTTAGAAAATCTGAATCTGATGAAGGGAGGCGTTAAAAACAGTTTTCGCCTGCAGCTCAAATCACTCTTCGTCCGCCTCTGTGTACAGCGTAAAGGTACAACCTACAGGGTTTGTTTGTTTGTTTTTTTTTTTTTTTAATTTTATGTTTTGTTTTTGTGTTTCTGATAAGTAGTTCTTTCTGTAACATGCTCACCGCGAGAGACGTTGGAATCATGTTTTTGCTACAATGACTGCTGTGACTAGTTTTTTTTTCGAAAGTTTTTGATCAAATGATATGCGTAAATAAATATGCATTTACTTTTCTAAAATATAATGTTTGTCTACACCAACAGAAATAATTTTTATCTATCGCGAGAACAAGTGCATAACCTTCTGAGACAGGAGCTGCGTGGCCGCAAGGTTTTAGAGTCTGCTTTGTCAAGCTTTGTCGGTCGATATCAAAAATGAATAAACATGGGTTTATTCTCAGGTTCCCCCATCACTTACTTTTTCTTTACGTTCAATTCTATAATACCTTTGTGTGAATTTCTCTTAACAAAAATATAACTTGATTTTAGTTGAAAAGTATTGCAGTTTTAGAAATATCTTGCATTCATTCCTAGGGTCCAATGAAAAACAATAAGAAAGGTGAGTACGATCAGCCAATCTACTTGTTTCGGGAAAAAACACGTTTAAAAGTACGTGGTCCCATAAGCTTTTTTACTGGTTAGTGGAACAAAATGCTTTGTGAGATGATAGTTTACGACATCAAATGTTTAAAATTTTGAGTTGTGTCACTAACCGACGATATAGTGGTATATTCACTTCTTCACAATGCACTTCGTTTGGAGATAAACACTCTGGCGATACGCTACAGTTTTCAAGGAATCATTTGAATTCTTGGAAAGCTGTTAATTGACTTTTACTCTTATCCAGCAAACTATTTTACTACCGGAAACACCCGACTTTGCAGTGTAAGTAAATAAGAAAATAATTGCAAGTGATGAATAAAATTTATTTTTTTGTCATTATGAATAGCTTCATGTTAATTACGAGCGAGATCTGTACGCGGCCGTAGTCACAGGAAGCTGAGGTCTATACCGGGTGCGCTGGAAGCTTCCAATGCCGAACTTGAGTGAAACATACCAGCACGAGAGCATGAAAGAGGTTTGTTTTACTTTTTGTGTGTGTGTTTTTTTTTGTTTTTTTTTTTGACCAGAGTAAATCCTAATCCAGAGACTGCTGCTGCTGGACTACTGCTGCTGTTGGGACCACTGTTGCTGCTGGGACTATTGCTACTGCTGCTGGGACTATTGCTACTGCTGCTGGGACTATTGCTACTGCTGCTGGGACTGCTGCCGAGTTGTTGCCTCCAAGCAGTTCTGTGGAAACTCTAGGTACAACTATTACTACATGGTCCAACGATCAACTGTAAAGCTCAGAAATATTCAAAGGGATCGGTAAACTTGCTTCAGCGGGAGAACCTGGGTAAAAACTCAAAGTTTCCGTTATGAGAACAATTGCTTATTTTTTCCCTTTATTCTACTTCTTAGACTGATTCGAAAAATTAAGCGATTGCGACATCGATCGGGCAAGCAAGCCTACACAATCGGAACGCTGCATTCATACACATATCCTGTTGTTACCAGAAAATGATTTATTTAAAGAACAAACAAAATAAAATTCAATGTAATCTAATGAACGCTTTTCCAAATGATAGAATGATCGAAATAAACAAAAAGAATAAAAACTCAAATTATTGTAAACCTTTTTTATTTAAATGATTACAATACCCTTGCTAACAAGTCAAGCGTAGTAGTCAAGTTTATTCACTTTGCTCGTGTACCGTCAGTGTTTGACGGTAGGTTTGGTTTCTCTTGCTCCAGTCATATATATAAAGTTTATGTACGAATTAGAATAACAGAGTTCAGCTATTCTCACTGCTTTCGGGCAGTGTCCAAGCTGTGACGCGAATGCAAAAAAAAACGAAAATATTTCACTGCCACATAGTCACATCTTCGCAAGTTGCTGCCATGCACTCTCCGGAAAGCACAAAATATCGTCGGCAACGATATTTTTCATTCGCACGGCGACAACACGGCACTGTCCCGGACATTGCACAGCGGCTTGGTGTGAATTCGTTCGAAATAGCACTGTATTAATAATTAGAGCAGGGGCGACTCGTCCATAGGTGCAACCTGTGCATTGCACATGGGAACGCCTTGCAAAAAATATATCTAAATCGCAAATTTATATTAATATTTTATTGGTTTTTAGTTTCACTTTCAAATAGTAACAAATAGAATGACTTGCGTAATTATGCGAACATGATTGTGATTACTTCCTCAAACTGCGATTTTCAAAATTTGTAGTTGAACAGGTAGGTTCAAAAGCCATGAGTCGCCCCTGAATTAGAGACACCTCACCACTTCGGCTGTCGCACCTGAATATTAGACTGGGACATGGTAATATGGGAAAAAAGCGATGGTGTTATTTTTTCGCTCCCATGCACTTTTCGTGTTCCTTATGGGTCCTACAATAACTGTGTAACTTTTCAGATCGATCGGTGAAACGCCCGATTTGCGCCGGATTTTCAAAGCTTCCATACGATTTTATATGGGAAAAACCACTTTTTCAAAACTTTTTCTATAGAGATGTCCACTTGGCTCCTAAAAATATATCAATACATGATATTTATAGGAAATTTTCCTGGGGGGGGAATTTTCCTGGGAAAAACTCTTCTGAAGACCGCAAAGCGCTACCTTGCTTGTGAAAAAAGATATTCACCCCCGACTGATTGAATATCTGACGGACGGCTCTCCATTGAATTTTACTAGCAATACTGCTGCAGCATGCTGCTGTTGCAAATTCAACCATGTGCTGAGAAATAATATCGCTTAAATTTATCTTGGAGGCTTCCCCGAAGATACTATGAGCAACAATCACACTTTAAAATAATTTCCACGCAAAATTATTTCTCATACTTAAGCGAGTTTGCAATAGCAGCATGCTGTAGCAGTGTTGCTGGAATATTTCAAAGGTGAGCCGTCCGTCAGACATTCAATCAGTTTGGGGTGAATAGCTGTTTCTACAAGCATCGTAGCGCCTTACGGTCTTCAGAAGAGTTTTTTCCAGGAAAATTTCCTACAAATATCATGCATTGATATTTTTTTGAGAGCCAACTTTACATCTCTAGAGAATAAGTAAAAAGTGGATTTTCCCATATAAAATCGTAGGGAAACTTTAAAAATCGGACGCAAATCGGGCGTTTCACCGATCGATCTGAAAAGTTACACAGTTGTTATGGGACCCATTAGGAACACGAAAAGTGCATGGGAGCTAACAATTATTTTTCGCCCCACCCTACTGGATATGCGAATGACCTACGCAATTGAAACAAAGCGGAATTTTTTTTATGATACATAAATTGGAACTATGCTGTGATACACCCGAAACACGCGACCCAGTGAATCGTTGTAGGCTTTGCAGACAAAACAGTTAAGATTAAATGTGTGAAGATTTTCTTAGCTTTAAAATTTCAAATTTATTTAAAATATGAACATAAAACTATAAAATGTCTGTGCCGTTTTAAGAAAATTGCACACCCTGATTAGCTGAAGAATGAATAAATAATGAAAATAATGTTGTTTCTCCTTGTTCATGAGCTCAAAAACCTGCAACTTTGTGATATTGATACACTCTTTTTAAATATTCTAAAATAAAAAAAATGGCAAACAATGTCAATTGATCAAACCTTCCGAACAATCAATTACTTCTTATACACTCGCGGTAGTTTAAACCCGATTCATTTAATAAAATCAATTATATCAAAATCAATCAATATTTCTCTGTCGCATTAACACAACTCACTTGAGAAATACTCATATTCAATTTTATTTTGCGATTAGGGCTGCTCTACAGAAACTGCTTTTGACAGTATTGGAATTATTGGCCAAATACCACTTTAGGCTATATTCCTGATACCGGAGTCGTCATTTTGGAGTTCGAAATTGCTATTGGAAATGATTTCTGGCCTCTGGGCATAATCTTGTTTCTGAAAATACTAAGATTGGATTGTATTTGACCACCATGGGATGTTCGCCAGAAGCCGGAAAATACCGTCACATAATTAAATATGGCAGCTGGAGTTGATATGGGATGACCAGTTAGGGTTGTTTTTTATCATTTTTAAATTTAGGTCTAATAATCTGCAAGATCAATCACGATTGCTACAATGTTTGTAGTTACGTATTTGATGGACATAGCATCATGTGTCTGAGATGTGAGGCACACATTTATTTGTCATATGTTATACCGTTCTAGCTGAAAATCAAAAACAATGACTTGCGACGTTAGATTTTTTTTACCTTATGCACAATGCGCATAATGTCGTATATAATGCACCGTTAAGCGTAAAAAGCGTGTAAAAACTGCATTTATTCAAAAATCCGCGTGAAAAAAATCGTGAAAAATGCGAAAAAAAACTGACTAGTGTGTAAAATATGGATATTTAAAAACATCACATTTGAATCAAACAATTTGATGTGATTAATATTTATCAATTTTGGGGCTACTAATTTTACATGTCTACGTAGTTTTATGAACAATTTCTCATTTTCTATTCATCAGAATAAATTATTTGCAATATATTTCCATATTTTCATCATTTGTCAGATATCCTCAAATTCCATTCCCAAGCATTACCGAACCTCTTAATTCAAAAAAGCACTTATCATCGCTTTGAATTTCATGTTTGAGCCAATTACGCATTAAATATCATGATTATGAATGTTATATGTAGTGAATAATATCTAAGTTTTAGTAATCAGCTACCTGTTGTTTCTTCTCAAATGTCTTTTCTAAACAAGCACAATCATGTTTCACGTAGTTTTGTAAATAATATCTCAAGTTTTAATAGTCAGATACCTACTATTTCTCTTCAAGAATCTTTCAGAACATTTTAATGTAGAAAAAATCACATGTCATTGTGAATTATATCTTTAGTAATCAGATACCTATTATTTCTCCTCAAATGTCTCGTCTGAATATCGATATACAAAAACACATCCCATTGCTTTGAATTCCGAATTATAGCTGAAAGCTAAAGGTTGAATGGAAAAAAGTCAGGTTTTATGTATGTTTTACGTTATGTGAATGATATCACAATTTTTATTATTAGAAAACCCTAACTGTTTCACAAATTTATTGCTTCGACCTCTACGAATATTTCTTGCGATGAAACTTACATGTCATCGCTTACTTTTTTGTTTTAGAACGATGTAAAATCTTGGTACTTATTGTGTACCTTAGAAACGGCGGGAACAGTATGAATAAGATCTGCGTTACGTAATTCTATTTTTATATAGTAGATAAAAATAATTAATCATGGACCATCCTATAAATGAAGCGCTCTAGTTCAATACTGCGCTATCAAAATAATCAAACCAAAGCAACCTGCACATCGCCGTTGCTGCGTCGCACACAATGAGGTTTGAATCGCACAGCCCCGCCTCCACGTTTTACGTTATGTGAATAATATCCCCATTTTTATTATTAAGAAACCCTAATTGTTTCACGAATATATTGCTTTAAACACTACGAATATTTTCTTGCAATAAAACGTACATGTAACCGCTTACTTTCTTTATTTAAAATGTTGGTTCTCATTGTGCACCTTAGTAACGGCGGGAATAATATCAATAAAATCTGCGTTACGTACATCCATTTTTATACAGTGGATAAAAATAATTAATCATGAACCATCCTATAAATGAAGCGCTCTAATCCAATACTGCGCTATCAAAATAATCAAAACAAAGCAACCTGCACATCGTTATTGCTGCATCGCACACAATGAGGTTTGAATCGCACAGCCCCGCCACCACGTTTTACGTTATGTGAATGATATTAGTATTTTTATTATTAGGAAACCCTAAATGTTTTACAAATATATTGCTTCGAACTCTACGAACATTTTTTGCAATAAAACGTACATGTCACAGCTTACTTTTATGGTTTAGAACGATTTAAAATAATTACCATTACCATTGCACCTCAGAAATGGCGGGAATGATATCAATGAGATCTGCGTTACGGAATTCTATTTCAACATAGTAGATAAAAATAATTAATCATGAATCATCGTATGAATGAAGCCCTCTAATTCAATACTGCGCTATCAAAACAAAGCAATGTGTATACACCGCCCCTGCTGTTTCGCACACTACGCCACGTTTTACATTATGTGAGTGATATCAGAATTTTTATTATTAAGAAACCCTAAATGTTTCAAAAATATATTGCTTAGAACTCTATGAATATTTACTTGCAATAAAACGTACATGTCACCGCTTACTTTCTTGATTTAGAACGATTTAAAACGACGGTGCTTATTGTGCACCTCAGAAACGGCGAAAATAACATCAATAAAATCTGCGTTACGTAAATCTATTTCTATATAGTGGATAAAAATAATTTATCATGAACCATCCTATAAATGAAGCGCTCTAATCCAATACTGCGCTATCAAAATAATCAAAATACAGCAAACTGTACATCGCCGTTGTTGCACACAATGAGGTTTGAATCGCACAGCCCCGCCACCACGTTTTACGTTATGTGAATGATATCACAATTTTTATTATTAAGAAACCCTAAATGTTTCACAAATATATTGTTCCGAACTCCACAAATATTTTATTGCAATAAAACGCACATGTCACCGCTTACTTTCTTGATTTAAAACGATTTAAAATGATGGTGCTTATTGTGCACCTCAGTAACGGCGGGAATAATATCAATAAAATCTTCGTTTCGTAAATCCATTTCTATATAGTGGATAAAAATAATTAATCATGCACCATCCTATAAATGAAGCGCTCTAATCCAATACTGCGCTATCGAAATAATCAAAATAAAGCAACCTGCACATCGCCGTTGTTGCATCGCACACAATGAGGTTTGAATCGCACAGCCCCGCCACCACGTTTTACGTTATGTGAATGATATCACAATTTTTATTATTAAGAAACCCTAAATGTTTCACAAATATATTGTTCCGAACTCCACAAATATTTTATTGCAATAAAACGCACATGTCACCGCTTACTTTCTTGATTTAAAACGATTTAAAATGATGGTGCTTATTGTGCACCTCAGTAACGGCGGGAATAATATCAATAAAATCTTCGTTTCGTAAATCCATTTTTATATAGTGGATAAAAATAATTAATCATGCACCATCCTATAAATGAAGCGCTCTAATCCAATACTGCGCTATCGAAATAATCAAAATAAAGCAACCTGCACATCGCCGTTGTTGCATCGCACACAATGAGGTTTGAATCGCACAGCCCCGCCACCACGTTTTACGTTATGTGAATGATATCACAATTTTTATTATTAAGAAAACCCTAAATGTTTCACAAATATATTGCTTCGAACTCTACGAATATTTTCTTGTAATCAAATGTACATGTCACCGCTTACTTTCATGATTTAAAACGATTTAAAATGATGGTGCTTATTGTGCACCTCAGTGACGGCGGGAATAATATCAATAAAATCTTCGTTTCGTAAATCCATTTTTATATAGTGGATAAAAATAATTAATCATGCACCATCCTATAAATGAAGCGCTCTAAACCAAAACTGCGCTATCAAAATAATCAAAACAAAGTAACCTGCACACCGCCGTTACTACATCCCACACCACTAGGTATAAATTGCACAGCCCCGTCGCCACGTTTTACATTATGTGAATAATATCAATTATGTATTAAGAAACCCTAAATGTTTCACAAATATATTGCTTCGAACTCTACGAATATTTTCTTTCAATAAAATGTACATGTCACCGCTTACTTTCTTGATTTAAAACGATTTAAAATGATGGTGCTTATTGTGCACCTCAGTAACGGCGGGAATAATATCAATAAAATCTGCGTTACGTAAATCCATTTTTATATAGTGGATAAAAATAATTAATCATGCACCATCCTAAAATAAGTGAAGCGCTCTAATCCAAAACCGCGCTATCAAAATAATCAAAACAAAGCAACCTGCACACCGCCGTTGCTGCGTCGCATACAATGAAGATTGAATCGCACACCCCGCCATCGTGATCTCTTTGCGGCAGGAGAAGTTTAGTTGTGTTTGTTTTGACCAAGTCCGCATGCCAGCCGCACCGGACTTGCTTCAAAACAAACACAACTAAACTTCCCTCTCGCCCGCGACGCACGAAGACGAATGAACCCCTAGGAGCGAATGAACCCTGGTCCGACATTTTTGTTGCATTTGAGCACGATATCGGACCGATGTTGAGCGAAATGTCCACCCGTTGTCGGACCGATCTATCGGAGAATCGGACGCGAATTGGTCCGACATCGGCCCGACAATTCTTACTGGGGAGTAAGAATGAAGCGCAGCTTTATTTTACTTGAGGCCAGCGTTGCCAGGTATCCAGATTTAGCTGGATTATCCAGATTTTTGAACATGTATCAAGGTAGACAGCTTTGATGTCCAATTATCCAGATTTTTCATGGATGATCCAGATTTTATCCAGATTTTATTTTCTCTGTTCCGCAAAAAGGTCATCACTTCAATTTTGGCGCGAAATTTTGCAATTTTGCGCCAACATTTTGCGTACCTCAAGACTTTTATCCGAAAAATTAACCTTTCACCCCACGAAATGACCGCCAGATTTTTTCCAGATTTTTATTTTGCCTTTTCCAGATTTTTAAAAAAATGACCTGGCAACGCTTGAGGCTGGAAAATAGAGCGAATGAAAAACAGAGATCATTCAGTTGACGATAGCAATGGGCGATATTTGAACAGAAATCGATTCTCCTGCATCGGTTAATCAAAATTAATAAAATCGATTCATAAAAAAATCGAGCCTGAAAAATCGATATAACAAAAAATCGTTTTTTGTTCGGTAAATGCTTTTTACGACTTTCTTTGGTTATATTTATGGAGATTTTGTTTTGTTTGCGTTTTCTGATTTATGATTCATGTTCATCGAGTTACACAACATCTACTAACGACTAACTTTTTTAGTTTATTGCCATCTTCTTTAACTGCGTGTACTCTTAGCTTTTTTTTCTACTAAAAGTTTTTGTTGTCGCTCATCCCATAGACCACCACGAGACGTTTGGGAACTTGATTCATGAACGAAATTTTGACAGAAAGTTTGGAACCGCTGACATAATGCACGTGAAAGCATCAAGAACATCAGCAGGATCCGTGACACCCGTCAGTTCGTGAAGTGGTCTATTGTTTCGGATGCACTAAGAGCAAACCAAACCTGTATACAGTCAGGTTTTTTTTACGCGGGGGATACGTACCTCGTAAAAAAAACGCATAAAAACCGCGGTAATTCGAAAATCCGCGTAAAAAAACGCGCTCATTCAAAAAGCCGCGTAAAAAAAAACCTCGCTAATTTAAAAATCCTCATAAAAAAACACGTTTTTTTTTTAAATCTGCGTGAAGTAGTCCAGCAAGAAGGGCTTTAGAAAAAACCCGAGACGCTCTAGAACCAGTATATAAAATTGTCCTCTTTGACGGTCATTCCGGATCTTTCGGTGGGCGGAGGGTATTTTTTGGACTAAGTCTTTTACTAGATAAACACTTAAACGTTTCTGGTTCCAAACCCACGTTAATTCGGAAATTCGCGAAAATTGTTTTGAATTAGCGCGGTGTCGCGTAGAAAAACGCGTTAATTCAAAAATCCGCGTAAAAAAACCGCTTTAATTCAAAAATCCGCGTAAAAAAACCGCGTTAACTCAAAAATCCGGGTAAAAAAAACTCGTAAAAAAATCCGCGTATAGAAAAACCGCTTGAAAAAACCTGACTCTAATTGGGTTGTTTAGTTATTCACGGATTTCCGATTTTTATATATCATCCAAAAGAGTGTAATTTTCTAAGCAAAACGTGATTTTTTAAAACTTTATATCATTTTCCTTCGGGGTTTAAAGAAAAATAAAAATTCGCTCTAAATCGCTACAATGACAGTTGGTAGATGGGTAACTGTCATTGTAGCGGTTTCGAGCAGATTTCAAGCAGTTTTAAATCGTGATTTAAAAAGCGAAGGACAATGATAGAATTTTTTTTGAATCACGTTTCACTTAGAAAATTCAGATCTTTCAGATGATATGAAAAACTGATATAGCTGAACAACCCAATTCATAAAAAAATCGGAACATCCGCAGCACAAACTCAAATAAACAAAACTGACGAGCGCGACACCATGCAGAACAGAATACAGCACGGCATATACACGACCATTCAATTCAACTTTTGCAATATTTGAGTTCAACCTCGCTACTCATAGTTGAAAAATAAGCGCATATGCATATGCATTGGTGCTTGATAGTGAACACCCACAACGATAGTAAACAACGTCCCTACGGAAGCCAATTTTCAAAAAGTGCACTTGCAGAGGTAGCAAATATGATATAATGTTGGCTAATATCCGAAATGGTAAATTCAATATCCAATGCAATGCAAAATTTCAGCTAAATCGGAATTCAGGAGTATTTGGTCTAAATTTCACTTTCTCGACTTATGAAGAAAAGCACAGTTTGTAATAGTTTTTTTTTGTGCCAAATGTCTTATGTCTTGTTCACACTATAGCAGATATCACGTGATATCGCGTATCTTGAAACATACATACATCTAGTTTTCACGGAAAATTTGGAGTATGGGATTTGAAATCAAGATGGGCGATATTGCATCATGTGAACTAGTCATTATAAATGTATAAAACGTCGAGGTCGGGTGTTATCCAAAAAATCGAAATTTTGCTAACTGTTCGTGAAGGCGAAATTTTGAACACTACTTTTAAATGAAACTGTCAAAGTCAATTTCCATTGCCACCCCAATGTACACCAATCAGATAGTAATGATTGTATACAATATATGTCAAACCTTCGAGACGGTCTTGTGGTCTGGTAATTTATATTCAGTTCGAGGTGCGAACTTGTCTCGTTCTTTTCATCCTCGCTAGGGATGGGCGAACGGCTCACGAGCCGTTCATATGAACCGGTTCTTAGGAAAGAGTGAAAGAACGAACGGCTCACGAAAAAGAACCACGGTTCTTTGGGCGCACCAGAACTGTTTGGTTCGCGCGAACCCGAAGTTTACTGAGACAACACGAACTGTCAACGCTCGTGAATCATTGTGAACCATGAGTCGGTTTGGAGCCGCTCTTGCAAAAGAGCCGTTTCACCCACCCCTAATCCTTGATATATTTCACAACGCATGCGTATTAGCCAAATTTCATACGGGTTTGTCTATTGATGTCGCGATTACAAAGGCAAAAAATGGTTACTGCGTTAAAAATACTGGAGGGACTTAATTTGGCTGCGGATTGTTCTTTTTCAACTCGACGACAAGGTTATCCAGCTTCCCTGACCTACAGAAAACGTCAAAATGGGCTGCGTGCACTATACGCCATTACCGTTCGTGAAAAGCTGGATATGCTCGGCAGCAACGGACGCGATATGGAGAGCCATCGGAAAAAGCGTCACGACATTGAGCTCGTCACCCATAGACAGAGAGAGAAGATCAACACGCCGCTTGGGGTCCCTGATGTTCGAAAGAGAAGCTGCTGTTTCAAAATCTTCGGAGAACCAGATCCAGGCTTCCCACATTTTGGTTGCAGGCACGTTTTTCGGAAAAGGCTTTATGTTGTCCCATCGAATGGAACCTCCACTCGTGGACGGACTAAGTGGTGTAGTGGTCGGAGCTGACACTGGTGCGATGTATGGAACAGTTGGCGTGCTAGCCGCTTCTACTAACCTCTCCCCGTGACAATTACCACTAGGCAGTGCTTTAATTATGTTTTCCAACTCCAGTATCCGTTTCTCTAGTTGTTTAGTATAATCTGGAGCAGGCACTGCATAATGCGCATATTGGTTTTCCACGTCGCTGTTTGGACTCATAGGTGCATGTGTAGGGGCACGTACGAACCGTCCAACTTCTACTTCATCGCAAGATGAATTTTCCGTGTCACTCCCAACTGGCGGTGCAAGAACATATTTTCCAGCACGAGACATTTTAATAACGTTTATTCGAGTGTAGCTTTTCTAGAAATATAAGATAAATTCAATTTTTTTTAATATCATGAAAATGCATTCGTTTCCTTGTTTGCTTTCTATACTTTGGTCACTCACAAAGCCAGTTTGTAGTAACCACAAAAAAGAGAAGGCTTGGGCTAGTAGAAACAAGATAATTTAAGAAATTTTATAGATCTGAATCTGATCAATAAAGCAACTTTACTATTATTTTAACATTTTATCAAAACCGTTTGGCGTTCATAACATCGTAAAATCAGTTTTGCACTTTATTCCCCAGCAGAAAATACAGCGCGGGTGCGCGTAAAGCGGTCCTCCCAACTCGCTTTGTATGGATTTGTTTGTTTCTCTTTTGCGTGAGAGCTCTTGCTGCCAGGCTGGCGGTCCTCTCAACTCGCTTCATACTGTTCATGTATGCGGTCCTTCCAACGCGCATTTTTTTTTTTTTGCCCATCGTAGTGCATGTTATAAGCGGTCCTCTAAACTCGCTTGTCTCATTCAGGCAGCGGTTCTCCCAGCTCGCTTGTTTCATTCAGGCAGCAATCCTCTTCCACGCATTCGCTGACTCGCTCAGTTAACATCAAAAGCGGCCCTCACAGCTCGCTGTATACATTGTCTTTGATATGGTTTTCTTCTCTTGTTTTTTTTTGTCATATTCATCGAAATTGGCGGTCTTCTTAACTCGCCATTTGCCATTTCTCAACAGGCACAATCATGTTTTCCACATTGAAAGCGGCCCTCACAGCACGCTGTATATATGTAAGATGTGGTTTCCACTTTTTTGCATTACTTATTTTTTTGTGCGGTCCTCCAGACGCGCTATTGTTTCCATTCAAACACTTTTCTGATACCAATCAACAAGACACTTTCACGAATTCATTACTTGAGTACACCAGGCCACTTTTTTACCTCAAAACTAAACCCTTCCTAGGTAGCCATTTTCAATTACTTCTTATAGGTCTTATACCAAAATATTTAATGACTACGCAGTGAACATCTGTTCAATTTGATTGTTGTATTATTCCATATTTACAAATTGAAATAAGAATTAACCTGTCACGGTCGCCAAATGTGTAACTTTAAACTACACCATGAGATCACCCATTGCGCAGTTCAACCAAATCACCGTCTTACCTGTTCGACTGTTAGACTCTCAATGAATGTGCCGCGTTAGCTCACTCACTGTTGGTCGGACGCAGGACGACAGAGAAAGCCTATATTATAGCATGGCATATAATAGAGTCGTCTCGCCCCACACACTGTCAAAACCCCAGCCCGGTGGCATCGGCCTTGTTTCCTAAAGCTGCCGTGAAAGACAGTGGCGCTAGTCTCATCTATGTTTTTGAAGGTTTGTCCACACAGAAGTGTAAGCATGACGAACGAAGCATAATATATGTTGTACAGAATTATGCGCTCGAATCAATTCAATCATTTAAAAAAAAGGTCTGCTTAGCTTTGTAAATGTTCAAAAGTACCGTTGATATTTTATCTCATTTACACACACGTTGAGATGTTAATCATTAAATCATCGCGCGATGTCAGCTGCCTGCAAAAAACACCGCAGTTCGAAATAGGCAAGAATAAATGTTGTGTACATTCTATAATAATGCAACGCGTTCATTTTTTGTTTCATCAAGCAAAGCACTCGACGTTATGTGCAATAAATACATCACCCGAAAACAACACATAAACACACTGCCGCTGAACACTGATACTGTATGCACGTATGAACATTGCTTTTTTTCGTGTTTCGATGAATCAGCTGTCAAATTGCATGTAAAATTGATCCAGTGATCCAGCTAATGCTGGCTTCACTTATGTTGTACCATAGACTAAAGAGACATAGATATCCAAGTTGGGCTTCGCTGCATATAATCTCAAGGCAACACTATGAACTTGTCATCTGTAGGCCGTTGGGTGAAATAAAGCATATCCACTCGGAAAAATATCATGGTACTCCTTATCATTTCAGTGGTGAGCTTGACCAGTTTCTCACACCCAGAAAAATATTATGTTACTTTCAATCAGATTTGTACGGCGGTTTTCAATCGACTTTACAATATAATCTATATGATTTGCAATTTCAATTGATTACAACAACAATGAAAAGAAATGCTCGCGTAATTTTACAAATTAGCATGAGTCACAAAATGTAAAAATCTCATAGATACTCTCATCGAATTGTCGAAGGTGACAAAAAGAAAAAAAAACAAAGCTTCACATTCACTTAAATTATTTTAACATTGTTTATGTTGTACTTGACGTTCGTGAATTTTGACGAAATAAGTCATGCTATGCTTTGCTACTCGTTGTAAGTGAATTTTGAGGATATTAAGAGACGTATATAACAACGATTTTCAACGCAGTAATGTAAAGCCTCAGTTAAAAATAGCGTTTAGCGGTATTCACCAAAATAAATATTGTATCGTTTTTAAATAGAACTTAAATAAATGAGTGAAAATTTCCAAATTTGATTTTCTCAGTTCTTTGTAAATATTAATAAATCGAGTTAAACATTCAAGCAAGGAATAGTGAAATTGATAATGAATGAGATCACAAACAATAATCTGCAACGGAAGCTACAAACCGAATAGGAGATGGAAGCTTCGTAGCCGCAAGGTTACAGAGTCCGCTTTGATAAGCGAGTGGTCGTGGATCCGAATCTTAGTAGAATCAGGCCATTTGGTTGTCAAAGGACTTTAACATGGGTTCATTCTCAGGCTCTCTACTACATACCCTTCCTTCAAGCTGAATTCTATAGTACCCTTGCCGACTTTCATCCTAACAAAAAAGTCCCTCTTATAATAAAACTGTTCTGAGTAACGTATAATAGTTCTCTTCAGGGAATTGTAATTATGACGCGGTCTTGGCTGGAGGAACGAGGTTTCGATACGACTCCTTCCTCTTGACGAAAATATAAGTCCTACTTATAATAAACCTGACCAGAGGTGAAGCATTGAGTGCCTCTTCAGGGAATTGTGATTGTGACGCGGTGTTGGTAGGAGGAACGAGGTTCGATAAGACTCCTTCCTCTTGACAAAATAAGTCCTTCTTATAATAAAACTGATTTCAAAAATATTTACCCTCTACAGGGAATTGTAATTGGCGATATTGGCACGAGGAACGAGGTTTCGATAAGACTCCTTCCTCTTGACATAATAAGTCCTTCTTAGAATAAACCTGGCCAGAGAGGAACGTTGGGTGAAGCCTCAGTTCAGGCAATTGTAATTTGGCGATATTGGTAGGATAGAAAAGAGGCTCGGTATAGTAGGGCAGTAAGCTTGAAATGTAAGGGTAAACTCTCACACACAAGCACGGATATAAATTTAAAAAAAAAGCGTATCATTCACTTCAATAGTGATACCACAGACTAACAGACATAACACGTCGAACAAATTTTCAATAAAATCATCGTTTGGATGATTCCAGTACTTTACTTTAATAACACTAGCACCATCTGCTGTCTTGTTCGCGCTGCGTCATGTATTTCGACATCAGCGCCAGCGTTGCTGCATGTGTCAAATGGGGAACTACAAAATATGTATGAGATTGCATGACAGCGCCCCAGACGACGTTCTCGCGCGTTGACTGTTATTCGATTGAAAATTTGAAATGAACGTTTTTTGTGGCGATGGAGCTAGGTTCCAGTGTTACGTCTGTTAGTCTGTGGTGATACTGCCAATAATATGAAGTGCGGAGTACAGAAAACACCTGGGCAATATCACAATAAATCAAAATGTCTCTGGTCGCAGTGATGGGTCCACACAGAGAAAAAAAACCGAATAGGAGAGCATCCTACAGCATTATTTGACGGCTGAGGCAGAATTATTAACCCAACCAGTTCCGCAAAGGGATTAAAGCTGTATAGTGGTTCTCAATCGACTATTAAAATTGGTACAAACAACAAATGAGTTATGCTAATGATGACTAGAGCAAGATACTTGACTTCATACATTTTGCTCGCAACACCTTTATAACGGTGCCCTCTGATGACCTTAAAACTGTGATTATTAGCAAAATCGATTTATCATGCTCAATCCGCTAGATGAAAACGAAAACAAGATGGCAATACCGTATAAGGATATTGAAAATTAGATGACAGGAGCATACAATGATATTGAAAAACATGCTTCACCTTTCACCACCTTGCCATCACCAAATAAACAGTATAAAAATTAGTTCAATTTTCGTTCACGCGCAGCGAACCTCGTGTCCGCTGCATACTGCAAGAGTAACGTATTGTGTACTAGTCATCTTTGGTTATGCTTGAAAACATATTGTTGAAACGACTATGAACGATGAGTCATACTATCTTCAAAATAAATAATTCATATCATGGTCATCTCATATATTGACATTTATTATAGTCCTGTTGTAATAAATTATTATTATTATCTAGACCATATAGATTAGTCTGTTAAAAACACCGCACAAATCTGACCAAGCCTAAAAAGATAGCAATAGACCTTTTTACGTACGAATGTATTAGTGCACCTAGTTGAGGAAAGTATTTACAAATCGCCTTGTTGTTTGCTATGCTATGTTTTTGGCAGCTGGACAAATATTCAGTTGAATACTTATTATAAGTTCTAAACTCGTTTCTGAATGAATTTTTCATTCGTGATCATGAATCGGGGGAAGCTGCTCAACATTATCGACCAAAAATGGTAAAAAGTGATAAAAAGTCGGAGCAACGAGATGCGATGATTTACATTTTGGAGGAAACAAAAGCAACTTTACATGAGTTTACACGTTCATTAGTGTGCGTAGGTGAAAAGTCACTAATCTCTATTACCTTAATATTTTTCTGTGTGTGCTCATTAAATGTAGTTCACCCAACCGCCATCATACTCGGAGGGGCACCACATTTTTGTTGCCCGTATTGTTGGTTGAGTTGGATATCTATGTTTCAATAATCTAAGGTTGTACGTAAACCTCAGTGATGCCACCGGGTTGTAAAACCCTTCTTTATTCGCTCGATTTTGACCCAGTTTTGACCTGCCGTGCTGACCGAAGCGCACTGTAAAATTTGTCAGCTTCAACCCACCACCGCACGTGCTAAGTTCGTAAACAATTATCTGGCATCTCTTTCTTACTTGCGTCTTAAATGGCGATGACGTTTCAATATTCCTCGGCAGTTTTACCCGCACACAATGGAATAAAGAAATTCGCTATCAGAGAGAGAGATAAGCGATGAAAAAAGCCGCCAATTTCGCAACTAGGTTTCACATGTCAGGGGTGCCAGATCTCTTCTCAAAGCGCAATGTTGACTAACTTTTTCATTCGACTCGTATAGCTGATTTTAACGGTGGAAGTCCTAGGGAATAATTAAGTTCATCACGGAGGCCGTGAAGTTGCTAAATTTTATATTTAGGTTAAATTTTATATACTTCGACCATCATTGATCATAATTTTGTTGACCATACAAAAGGTTTGTGAACCACCAAATAAAAATCACTGTGATAAAGCAACTTTGGAGCATTCTCAATTCATTGTTTAGTTAAAGCACACGAAAAACGTGTGAAAATAAAAATATTCTTTATTGTACCTGATATCAATACCTCTCAATGTGTTACCTTTCTTGTTCGTTTGGCTCGGATTTTGACATGTTCGTTTGGCTAACAACATTCTCTTCGCATATCTTTCCCTCTACGCATTGCTAGGGTTTTTAATTTCAACCAATCAGCGAGTGGTTCCCAAAATGGATGCAAATCTATACCCAGTTGTCTCCCCTTAGGTTAAGAAGAATGAGCATAAAAGAGAGGTGAGGAGGAGAGTGCATTTTCCTAGTGTTAGTAAATGCTTCAAATGTAAACAACTAGACGAACTCAATGGTAAACTCAAATAGCTACGTCACTGTTTGGCATCGTCTCTGGGCAGAAGGGGGTAAGCAGAGGGGCGCGTGCAAGTGTTAGTAGGTTTTCTCCTCACCTCTCTTTTATACTCATTGGGTTAAGAAGAAACCCGAAGGACACTCAATGGTCAAGAAAGGATACAGTGCTGCCACCTTGAAAAGTTTAGTTTATGAGTTTATTCATACTCGCATATTGTGCATGCAGAGAAAAATCGGGAGAGACGAGTCGCTCGTCTGACAAGGATTTTCCAGCGAATTTTGTAGTATTTTAATATAATGTAGTCTTTGCTTTAACATAAAATGTCCCGAAATATGCGACTGTAATATTTTCTAATAGTTTTGATTGTTTTCTAGTTGCAAAACTATGTCTATTCAATCAAAGAACGTTAAAACTGCATTGAACTGTGCGAGAAATAATCATACAAAATGACATCGCTAGAAATCTTCGCGTCGCTGGACTCACCAGCGAATTGCAGAGTAGTGCTGCAGCGACAATATGAGCGAGACGATTGAATGCCGTCAACGCGACTTGCTATTAATTCACTTTCACACGATTGATTTATTATTGTTTCAGTTGAAAACCGAAATAATGACTCGCGACTTTCGATTTTTTAACCTTATACACAATGCGCATAAATTCGCATCTAGTGCGACACTATGCGCATTGTGCATAAGTTAAAAAAATCGAAAGTCGCGAGTCGATATTTCGATTTTCAACTGGAACAATAAATTATATTCAATCGTAGAGCCGATACACCCTTAACGAAAACGTTTAATCCTAATTTTATTATGCCGATTTTTAAAACATTTTATCGTACCTCTTTTTTATTAACCGCCTTATATATTATCCGCAATATTATCTACATCCGGGTAGACAGATTTGATGTTCAATTATCCAGATTTTTCATAAATAATCTAGATTTTATTTTCTCTGTTTCGCAAAAAGGTCATCACTTCAAATTTGACGCAAAATTTTGCAATTTTGTCACTTCAAATGTTGGGTACCCCAATAATTTTATCCACAAAATTACCTTTTGCCTCAAATAATGACTGCCAGCTTTTTTCCAAATATTATTTTTTGCTTTTTCCAGATTTTCAAAAAATTTACCTGGCAACACTGTTCCTTTGTGACAGTTAACAGTTTGTGACGTTTTTTAAATTTCGCCCTCCGCTACAGCTGAAACATTAAAATATTTAATTCTTAAAAAAACTGTGTTGGTAAAGTGAAAAAAAAAAACTATCGGTTGCCCAATATAATTTTGGATGTTGCTTTATTCAACGTATAATTAATTCTATGGAAATTCTCGAATGAATATTTTGGAAAATGGCATCCGACAATGTTCCAGACGTAGGAAGAAATAAAGTTTAGTTTTGTAACTTTAATAAAAGCTTCAATTTTCAGATTTCAGTACGTCAAAATCTCGACGATTGTTTTATACCTGGATGCACAGCTTATGTTGGCTGTAATGACGTTGCCTTTTTTAACATGTCCTTTGGTGACTTGCCCCATTGGTGGAAGGGTACAGCTTGGGCAGAAAAATATCAAACTGAATTACCGATAGATGCCAAAATTTGTGGAATGCATTTTGAAGAACGTTTCATTGATCGCAGTAAGAAAAAACCTCGCCTTATAATGGGAACAATACCTACATTACGATTGGCTTTACTAGAAAAGGTGATTGAGGAAAATAATTCTAAAGAATATTTCTGTCGCTTGTGCGCTAAGAAGAGTTCACAAAAATTTAATGGCAGACTAGACAAACTTCCAGGATTGGAGACTATAGTTGAATATTGCTTGGGAATATATAAAAATCAGCTAAGTCTTCCCATGGGAGTATGCGATAATTGTATTCAAACTATTGATACATTTTCTAATTTTATTAAAAAGTGTGAGAAATCTCAAGCGTTGTTGCTGCATACCATGAAAAATGATGAGGAAAAGATAACTAAAAAAGGAAATAAAGCCTCTGCAACAGATAATAGGTTATCCATAGAAAGTGATCGGGAACAAACACATGTTGAAACGAATGTGCAAAACACCAAGGATTCTTTTTCGAATAACTTTAATAATTCTAGTAAAAAGAAACCAGATTGTCATTCCTGCTCTGATTGTGGAAAGCTATTCAAGAACTCGATGAATTATTCTATTCATTTGGAAACTAATAATGAAAATGAATTTATGTGTCAAATTTGTGAAAAAAAATTTATGCAGCGGAGTGATCTTAAATATCATTTACAATTTGAACATAACGATAATCAGTCTGGCTATAAAAACACGAGTCCGAAAAATGATGGCAATGAATTAGACGCGGCTAATATTAAATTATTTCCAGACGAACACAAATGTGCTCAATGTGTTAAAACCTTTTCATCGCCAGCGAACCTAAAAGTCCATCTTTTATCACATAGTATACCAAGATTAAAGTGTGATATTTGCGGCGCAGTTTTCCGGTAAGTGAAGCGATATCAACTAACATTATAACATAATTGGAATAAGGCGTCGTACACAAATTACGTAACGCCAAAAACCTAGATTTTAGACCCCCTCCCCCCTATGTAACAATAAGTAACGCAGACTCAACCTACTTCCCCCCCCTTCCTGCGTTACGTAATTTGTGTACGACGCCTAACGGGTGACAACCAAAAATTGGGAATTGGAGTGGATTGAATTAATGAAAAAATCAGATTTAGTTCTCATGAAGAAACATTCATTTCGAACGAAAAAAGACCATTTGAGACAAAGCTTTTACATCAAGTAACAAGAGCGTTGTACGGCCTTCAAGTCGACTTTTCGAGTGCATCTCTTGGTTCTACCAATCAACTGTTTGCAGTTCGTTGATCTCCAGTTATTTTTGCACTAAATTAACTTGAGATACCAAAGACATCTTTGATTGGACGACACTGAGGTAGATTCGTTGGGTTGCGAATTTGGGGTACAAATTACAAGATATGGAATTTTGTTTCAAACGTTTGTTCTAATATACTTCTTAATAGCCAAACCATTAGGCTTGAACCATGATTATGACTAAAAGGAAAAAAGTCCTTTTGTGTTTATTACTCTGGTCTTCTACTACCTCTCTGGCGGATTGTCGTTGAGGTTTGCAGAAAATCATACACAGTCGAAACCGGAGGATTTTCGCTTTCAATACGGTTTACCATGAACTTTTTGTCAAAATTGTTCTTCAAAGTTCTTCGAAATTGTACTAGCAAACTTGAACTTATTATTGAAAATAGCAATATCAATACACTAAATTCGTCTATAAAGCGTGAAAACAACAGTGTAAATTCTTATGTGCGTAAATAAAATCCGCGTAAATGCCGAAATCCACGCAAAAGAAATCCGCGTTAATTCGCTAAAGATATTGTTTTCATTCGTGCTTATTTTTCGTGTTTATTCGTGTTTATTTTTCCAGTGGTAAAGAGGATCGAGTACCTACGTTTCTATAATAATGAGTGTATTTGTATGGCAGGTTCTACTAGATATTTGGGGAACCTTTTTTTCTGAGACAAAGTGATGGAAAATAATAACAAATATTACTAAATGATTATGTTAAAGTAGAAATATATTTATAATTTATTATTGCCAATTCACAGGTTCAAGGCACCGTCAGTCACTAAAGCTGATGATACCTGCTAGTGTGTAGGTTATAGGGATACCATCTGGTCAGAGGTAAAAATCAGGACATCTATTTTTTCGGCACAAATTTGATCCAAATTATTTTTATTCTGGTTCAAACTGGTGGTATGTGATTTGCACTTCAAAATGCTATTCGGTTGTTAATTTATTCAACATGTATCTCGAACGATCCAGTTTTATCAAGCTACTTTGAAGTTTTTGGAATTTGGATGTCCCCAAAGAATTCAGCACACGCAAACTGTTTAAAATTAAATATAAAAATTGTCAAATGTTTAACACTATTCACTTTACTCAGGCTTAACCAAAGAAATAATTTACGCAGTGAGCGTTGTGTGGTCAGGTATCGAGATTTATCAGAATTATTCACATTATTGAACATGTATCAAGATAGACAGGTTTGATATCTGATCTCCCAGATATTTCAATTCTGCATTATAGATTTTTCCAGATTTTGGGACCGATTACAAGAAACGAGGCGAGCAATTTGCCTCGCATAGAGTCACTGACGAGCAAAATGTTGTATTAGGAAACGCGAGTGAAACTTGGCTGGTGACAGCTGAGTGGAGCAGTTTCGCAGACGAGCTCCTCGTCCGAGATCCAGCCGACTCACCATCTGTTATATCTAAATTGGCCAGGCGAGTAACTCGCTGCTCACCTCGTTGACTGTAATAGGCCCCTTGATTTCTTTAGCCCGCAAAACGGTCACTTCAAATTTTACAATCTTACCTCATAAAATGTTACTTTAAGAATTTTTTCGGAGAAAAATGTCCTTTTGTTTTTATTTTTACCAGCGACGAATTCTTACTGGCAACCAGAAATGAAAAAAAAAATAATATTGGGCAATCTCCAACAATTTCTAATATCAGGCAACATTCACGTTTCTGTTAAAAACTCACCGACTTGTGCCTTGAAATATGAGCTTGGTGATTGAAGATAATTGCATGTCCTATGAAAATCAGGACAAATGCTAGAATATGAAAAATAAATCAGGACGCCCAAATATGATCTCAAAATCAGGACATGTCCTGCTAAATCAGGACGGATGGTATTCCTAGTAGGTTAGCCACGTGTTTTAACTTCTATTTACTTTTTGGCATTCAAGGTCTTTAAAATGCGGAAATGTTTGTATGTTAAATTACTTGAGATTTATAGAACTAAATACCTCAAATTCAATACTTTATGAAACGTGACATATTTATTCACAACTTCAGATGGAATATAGATAATATCAGTGAACTGTTTCACTCAAATAATGTTTCAAAGTACAGGGTGAAATACATGCGCAAATAACGTTATCCAAAAATGTCCCAGGCAAATCAACCCGATCAAGAAATCACATAAGCTTACTGCTCAGTTGGTACGTTAGGATGTCGTCTCCAACGTGTTGAGGAAAGATTATGCATTGAACTTGTATTGACTCAGAAAATAATGTTTTTCCAAACTGTACACTTTTCGAGCCCTTTTGGGGTGAGATTGTGCCAAGCTATAATGAACGGTTTAATTGTGCGGAATTCACATTTACGACAAAATTATATCAGTATACACCAAAACACTCGCATTGTTTACATAGGGTGTGTTGTCTAGTTATGGTATTATTTGAAATGATGACTAGAAGTCTGTTAGATGGAAATTTACGTTGACTGATAATACACTGGATTCTCTTTTTACGCGATTGATACGTGCGCGCAAAAAAAAATCGCGTAATTTCGAACAAATCGCGTAATTTGAAGCAAATCGCGTAAAAAAAGATCGCGCCGTTACAAAACCTTTCGCTATGTGGTAAGTGTGTGTGTGTATGTGTGTATATATGTCTATGTATGTGTTTGTGTGTGTGTTACATATTAACTCATAAACAATGTTTCCCATGTCATGCATCGCGTAATTTCAAGAAAATCGCGTAAAAAAAATCGCGTAAAATAAAATCACGTAAAAAAAGTCGCGTAAAAACAGAATTCAGTGTACTTATGAAATGTAACAAAAATTTGTACACCTATTCTAAACAAACTGATGACTTTTAAAGCGAGGAAGGAGGGCTGTGGGTACGTTTCGAGCCGTTTTCGTGATCTCCGGTGGAATATACAGTGGTCAATCTACTATATAAAAATGGAATTACGTAACGCTTGATCTTATTTTATTATTCACTCAGTCTCTGAGGTGTACAGTGATCATCATCATTTTGAATCGTTCTGAATCAAAAATAATTAGCGGTGGTTGTAGGTTTTTTAACATGAAAATGTTCGCTGATGTTCAGGCAAGACATCCGAGAAGAAATAATAGGTATCTAATTACTAAAACTTGAGATATTATTCACAAAACTACGTAAAACATGCAAAATTATGACTTTCTGTGTTAAATTTGCCTCTAAATCAAAATTCAAAGCGATGACATATGATTCTTTTTTCACTAAAATGTTTGTTAATGTTCAGGAAAGACATTTGAGGATAATAATTAGTATCTGATCACTAAAACTTGAGATATTATTCACAAAACTACGTAAAACATGCAAAACTATGATTTTTTATACTTAATTCGTCTCCAAATCAAAATTCAAAGCGATGACATGTGATTCTGTTTTCAGTAAAATGTTCGTTGATGTTTAAGAAAGACATTTGAGAAACTAAAATTTGAGATATTATTCACGAAGCTGCGTAAAACATGCAAAATTATGACTTTCTGTGCTAAATTTGCCTCTAAATCAAAATTTAAAGCGATGACCTATGATTCTTTTTTTAATAAAATGTTGGTTAATGTTCAGGAAAGACATTTGAGAAAAAATAACAGGTTTCTGATTACTAAAACTCGAGATATTATTCACAAAACTATGTGAAACATGTAAAATCATGACTTTTATGCTGAATTTGCCTCTAAATTAAAACTCGAAGCAGTGATCTGTGATTTTTACTATAATTAAATGTTCGTTGTGTTTAGGAAAGATATTTGAGGGAAAAATAATAGGTTTCTGATTATTCGAAATTCAAATATTTTCCACAAAACCACATGAAAAATGCAAAACCATAACTTTTTAGGCTCAATTTGTCTCTTAAATTCTGATTTAAAGCGACGACACGTGATTTTTTCAATAAAATGTTCGTTGATATTCGGGAATGACATTAGAGAAGAAATAATAGTTATCTGACAACTGAAAATAGAGAATTTAGTCACAAAACTAAGTGAAACATGCAATATCATGAATATTTTGGCTCAATTTGTCTTTAAATCTCAATTCGAAGCTATGATGTATGATTTTTGCCATTAAAATGTTTGTTTATGTTCAGGAAAAACTTTTGAGTAAAAATAACAGATTTTTGATTACTGAAAATTGAGATATTATTCACAACACTACGTTAAACAAGCAAAATCATGAATATTTGAACTCAATTTGCCTCTAAATCGAAATTCAAGGCTATGATACGTAATTGTTCTTCATTGAAATGTTTGTTAATGTTCGGGAAAGACATTTGAGGAAAAATAGTTATCTTATTGCTAAAAGTTGAGACATTGCAAAGTTTGAAGATGACTTTCTGCATAGAGAAAAACACATTAAAAGATTCTTTTTGAAATTTGTATATATTATACATATAATACATGCAAATTTTTGACTTTTTGAGCATGAGCTCAATTCGCCTGTAAATTAAATTTTTGTTTCAATAAAATGTTCGTTGTTTCTTCAACATCTGCAAATATTTTCTTGCAGAAGAATTTATGTTGTAATTTGGTGTGAGCCGAGCAGAAAAAAATTACATTTCTGATGTTTTCGTAGTTTCGTGAATAGTAACACATTACGGGATTCGAAATACTTTTTTACTTTTACCAAAAATAGATCTTGGGACATTTCGCTGGAGGAAAGGCCGCATTTCATGGGTTCAATTTTTTTTTAATGTCTACGTAGTTATGTGGATTAAAACGTTAACTTCTTCTCAGACGTGTTCCTTGGACACCAACAAACATTTTCGGTATATAAAATTCACATGTTATCTCTTTAGATATGATTATAGAGGAGAACTAAGCATTAATGGTCACGCTAAATTCTTCTTACTTTGATTTATTTCTTCTAAAAGTTACATAAAAAGAGGTTTTACTGTGAACGATTGACGAATATCCGGTTGTCACCCGAGTGTGGTATATTCGGAACTGGGATGACCCCACATAACATTTTCCAAAATAACGACTTCTGGTTTCAGGAAAATAATCTGAAGTGGTATTTGGCCAGCCATTTCAATACTTCCGAAACTTCCGAACTCCATACGTCATTTTGAAATCCGAAATAGCGATTTCCAGTTTCTGTAAAACATCCCCAAATCAAAAAATGCAATCCAATATGGGTATTTCCGTTCTGTGCGTTCTCAGAATGTTAAAGTACTTAAAGTGATGATAGACGTATAAGATGTGAAATATTTTTGAAGTGAGTTGTGCTAATAATGCAATCAATTTTAAAAAATGATTCCTAATGTTGAAACTTTTGATTCCGAGCATACACTACTGCTCATTCAACAGGAATAAAATTCATCTTTTTGTTTTTGGCACAATCTCACCCCATAGAAGGGGTGAGATTAGGCCAAAGTTCATTTAATTTTAGGAAAATTATAGTTTATTGTAACTTAACAATATTTGCAGCAGTCCTTAACTAAACATTTAAGTGTACATTGACACGATTTGGATCAAACTCATTGCCTAAATGGGTACATTACAAGCTAAGGAGCAAAAATGTATCCTTTTTTGGCACAATCTCACCCTGGCAGACGGTACTTATTTTTCCATTCACCTCAACATTCCGCATAGCAAAAATTTAGCTAATGATATCATACGCAGCTACCTGAGTGGAAAATAACAGTTTGTGTCGATAAAAGATGCGCAGAGTACTCTCCGTTCCATAAATGTGGGAGTTCCTCAAGGGAGCAATATTGGACCTCTTCTGTTCCTTCCTTACATAAATGACATAGGGGTCATTCCATACGAAGTGACCACGAAAAAGCACAAACTTGGACACGACCATCACAGATTTTGCTCAAAGTTGGGAGAATTATTCATCTACTGTCACTTTGGAAAAAATCCCAAATTTGGTGTCGATTGGAATACCCCCCGCTCTGTGGGACCCCCCTGTTTATTGCAAAGTCACGCATTTTTTGTTCAAAATCTCTTCTTTTTCTTAAAATTCATAGACGTAAGATGTCCGAAAAATACTGATAGATGATTTTTGAATGAAATAAACCAAAGAATCCAAAAAATATAAGTTTTGGCCGGAAGTGTTGCCAGATAAATTGTTTTTGTATTTGAAAATTAAATTTACATTTTCCGGCAAATGCAGCCATTTTGATTTTAAATTTAATAATTTCATCGTGTTCCTTGGAAAATTTCACATAAGAAACAACTATCGTCCCGAGGTAATATGAGCCAATCTCAAGATATAACATTTTTACGAAAAAAGTTGTAAACTTCGTAATTGATTTTTTTTACACTCTATAGACGTAAGACACCCGAAAAATAGTGATAGATGAATTTTGAAGGAAATAAACCAAGGAATCCAGAAAATATATTATTTTTGACCGGAAGTGTTGCCAGATTGATTATTTTTGTATTTTAAAACTAAATTTACATTTTTCGGCAAATGCAGCCGTTTTGATTTAAAATTTCTCTCCATTGCTCTTGTTGTCTTGTTTTAGCTTTGACTTGTTTTTGTTTTGATCTCTTTTCAATAGACGTTTCCCACCGGACCTTACCCCTATTTTTATATTTTTTTCTTTGAAGTACTTTGCATTCAAAGATTAATAGCGCTAAAATCAAATTTTTTCCATGAGTATTAAATTTACTATTATTTTTTGAAAAGTTGAAAATGCATGAATGTTGAACATTATTTTCACCTTGCATGAATGTTGAGTTTGGAAATTTATGTTCTTGCAGCACTGCAAAATATTATTCACCCCAACTTTTTGGCAACATTGTCATTTTTGACATGTTCTTGGTACTAGAATTGTTGAAAAAACCAAGCATCGTTTTATTTACTATGAAAAAACTTCTGCACGCAAATTTAAATTGACAAAATTCTTTCGGAATTGCACCGAAAAAGTCTCCGCAACTCGTAAAATAACGAGACTAGAACCTAACTCTCGATTCGGAGGTATCCAGCATCCGTTCAGAAAGACTGATTCGTTGCTGCTGCGACTATATTTCCTCTTTTCAGAAATAGTGGCAAACTATCCTTGAATTCTCCCAGCTTAAAACTAGGACGAATTTAATAAAAACCTCGAGACACTAAATCTACTCCATCAGAAGAATTCCCAATATAATTTGCCTCGCCAACCAAAGTGTAACATTGTCGTTTTCCATCAACTATCATTCTATTTATCACCTTCTGAACTGATAACACTAAATCCACCTTCGGCAATCAAATGTGCAAGTAGTTTGGCAAGATTCCTTACCTATGCTTGCTTCAATGCATGTATGCTCTTCAACCGATCGGCGATCATATTCGCAAAACTTTTGCGAAAACGCACTATAATCTGGATTGTAACCATTTTCGGACAAACAGTAAATTATGATCGTGACCATCACTCGCTGATTTTTAATGACCAATCCGAGAATCCTATCTAACACTCATCTGTATCATTTTATCACCCGTACTCATTCGTTGTTCCCGGGCCAGATTATGCAACTGCTACTAAAAAGCTTTTTCGTTGCCCTTTAATGCAGATCCTTCTGTACCAATTCCTCTAAATCAGCGGTTCTAAACTTTTTTTTTCGCGTACCTCTTGGCGATATTTTTCAAATCAATTGTACCCCCTGACTTGGAATATTCTAGCATAGTGGGAGAGAGTAGTGGTAGATCATGTTGTGGTAGTCTAATTCAGGTTTCGAATTGAATTATGGTTTGTTTGATTACTATGCTCATGTTTCAAGAGCAAGTTTGAACAACAAATGAAGTATTATAAGAAACAATGCTTTATCCGCCATTACTGATTTTTCTTTCGCGTACCCCGTAAAAGCTTTCACGTACCCCTACACGCAAAAGTTCAAGCTTTAAACATCCAATGTGTCCTTTCAATTCGTACAGAATTTGCTCTGACTTCGCACAATCAATGCGCAAACGTTGTACAAGGAATACATTGACAGAGATCAAAATCAGAATATGTATCATATACACAAAAATCGTAATGTCTCGGTGAGCTTCGGCTTCGAGCGAACGATCAGTTTCGAGGCGCTCAAAAAACCGTTCTTCACTTTCGCGAGCCGGTGCGTATCAACGGCTCGTGCATCCCTAGAAATCCTCAGCAACCGAAACAGCCAATAGCGAGCGCTGTTGCCGCAGAAGTTATTGACGCTGGTGCCAGTAATGCAGAACCGATAGCATGTGAATAAAACCAGAGTCATAATTAAATGCGAAATGTTTTGGACAAATTTAATGTTTTTGTTTATTGTTAATGATTGAATGATGTTTTCAAATTACCTGATTTATGAAAGTGAATCGATCAGACAATAATTTCTTCAATTTAGTCAGTACCCAACTTATCAGTATTGCTTGCTGGTTGCACTGCTTTAACGATGCCAGCCTTCTGAACATCGGTTGATGCTTTATAATAGCGAATTTCTTTATTTCAACATGTGCGGGCAAAACTGCCGAGGAATAATGAAACGTCATCGCCATTTAAGATGCAAGTGAGAAAGAGATGCCAGATAATTGTTTACGGACTTAGCACGTGCGGTGGTGGGTTGAAGCTGACAATTTTTACAGTGCGCTTCGGGCAGCACGGCAGGTCAAAATCAAGCGAATAAAGAAGGGTTTTGACAGCAGTTAGTGCGCTTTCAGGTCAAAACGAGGTGAGCTGGTGGAATAAAGAAATTCGCTATAAGTGTAGTGGTTTGGAGCTACGCAATACATTCAAAATTCGCTAGAGCATCAAATGCGTTATGCCCAACGCACATGCGTTGTACTGGTTCCAAATTTAATCAGCAAATGCGCTAATTTCGCTCATAAATGATCTGCTTACGCGCACTCCAACTTTTGCGTGTAGGGGTACGCGTACCCTAGGTTGAGAACCGCTGCTCTAAATCATAAAAGTTGAGGCGCATGTGTTGTTAAGCTAAACGACCAGACGTCCCGCATTTTGCGAGACAGTCCCGCTGCTTAACAAAATGTCCTACTTAGAAAAACGTCCCGCGAAATGTCCCACGTTTATCAAAAGTATCTCGCACGCCTTTGAAATATTCCACGGTTCACAAAATGAACCAACGAATGTAACATTTTTTCACTGGGACATTGTGCCTTTCTGTTAAGTAACATTTTACTCACTGTACCTCTTTACTTCTATAATAGCCAAATTGAACAAACGGCGGTTTAAAACCATTCAGTGAAAAAACGAACTTCTGAAATTATGTTTACGATTTCGGGACACAACGCTCACTGCGAACGAATTTTTATTCTGTTGATCTCAGTCAAATGACGAAACAAATCTTCTAGGTCAGCGGTTCTCAACCTGGGGTTCGCGTACCCCTGAGGGTACGCGAAAGCCTCCAGGGAGTACGCGGAAGAAAAACCAGTAATGGCGGATAAAGCGATTTTTCTTCATGATACTTCATTTGTTGTTCAAACCTGCTCTTAAAACATGACTGTACCAATCGAACAAAAAATAGTTCATTTTAAAACTTAAACTAGACTACCACACAATGATCTACCACTACTCTCTCCCACTCTGCGAGTACATTCCAAGCCAGGGGGTACAATTGGTTTGGAAAATATCGCCATGGGGTACGCGGACAAAAAAAGGTTGAGAACCGCTGTTCTAGATGTTTAAATCGTTAAAGATCTAGTAAATGTGAAGTAACGAGGCAGTCCCGCGTTTCAACAAAATGTCATATTTAGAAATACGTCCTGCGGAACGTGTCACACGCCTTTAAAATGCCCCGCGGTTTCAACAAAATAGAACCACCCGATGTCATGTTTTACACTGCGACAGTAATTTTACAATCATTCTACTCATTTATTTCCCCCTTCACATCTAGAACAGTCAAATCAGAGAAGCGTAGATCAATTACACTGTCGAAACTTGACCTTTATGTTTATTTGACACATACTTTGCGGCCAACTATTAGAATACAGAACGATTGCGGGACTAGCGCTCCGATTTTATCATAGCAATCTCTCCAAGGGTGGGTTTTGAAGCTACAGGGGAAAGTCAAAATAAGTAGGATAGGCAAAATTTTGATGAAATATGAAATGCTGTAGCTTTGCCAAATGTTATTCGATTTTAATAATTCCCACACCATTGAACTGGAAAACTTCTGAAGTTTTGTTTTCTGAGCTCAGATCTGGCCTAGGTCACCGGATGTAGGAAATATTCCTGAGCTCCGGTAGCCATGTCAAACCTGCTAATTTTTGGATGGATTTGGTAATGGGTTACCTGATAAAAATGCTTATTTGCATCATTGGCATAGATTGCAAAATCATTTCTGAAGCGAATGGTTCATCAAGATCCGGAATCGGCCAAGAACTCATCGAGAAATGGCTATTTTGCATCCGAAAGTCCTCAGAGGAACCTTTAGTAGGGGACATTAACGTTTTTGCACCAAATATAGCGTGTGACACCTCTATCTTCAGGATTTTTCATCAGGAATCTTTTAAAAAACATATTTTTGAATATAGGCTTCCGGAACAACCTGGATGCCCCGAAGGAAATCGTAGTGAGGGAATTTTGATTTCTGAATAATGGTGGGGAACCAGCCTGTGGCTAAAAGCCAACTTAATAAAGTAATAAAAAAAAATTCTGCATCAAAATATAGTATGCGACACCTCTATCTTAAGGATTTTTCATCAGGAATAATCCAAAAGACATATTTCTGAATACAGAGTGCGTTGGCCACTACCGGAGCAATCTAAATGCCCCGGAGGGACCCATGAAGGGGACGTTGAAATTTTTACATCAAATATAGCGTGTGATACCTCTATCTTCAGGATTTTCTATCGGGTGCCCGAGTTTCGGGGATACTCTCGAGTCCCTTTGAATCGCGCAGAGGGTTGAGACAAGGTGATGGACTTTCCTGTTTGCTGTTTGACATCGCCCTTGAGGGTGTAATCCGAAGGGCTTCGACACGAGGGGCACAATTTTCACAAGGTCTGTTCAGCTTCTAGGCTTCGCGGATGACTTCGACATCATATCACGTAACTTTGCGACGGCAGAGGAAACCGACGCCGGACTGAAAGCCGAAGCTGGACGGATCGGACTGCGGATAAATGCGTCGAAAACAAAATATTTGCGAGCGAGAGGCTCCAAGGAGAACAACATCAGCCTCCCAACTCAAGTCTCTCTATACGGTGATAAGCTTGAGGTGGTCGATGAGTTCGTGTATTTGGGGTCACTGGTGACCGCCGATAATAACACCAGCAAAAGAGATCCAGAGACGCATCCAGGCAGGAAATCGTGCCTACTTTTCACTTCGGAAGACACTTCGATCGAATCGAGTGCGACGACGCACGAAGTTGACGCTGTACAAAACCCTGATAAGACCGGTAGTCCTCTACGGGATCGAGACAACAACTCTTCTCGCGGAGGCCCTTAACGCTCTTGGAGTTTTTGAACGGTAGGTGCTACGGACTATCTACGGTGGAGTAGAGACGGACGACGGAGAATGGCGACGGCGAATTAACCACGAACTCCACGCGCTGCTTGGAGAAAATCCCATTGCACACCTGGCGAAAGTTAATAGGTTGCGGTGGGCCGGTCATGTCGTAAGGATGCCGGACGGCAACCCTGTGAAATCAATTCTCTTCATCAACCCTGTCGGCACCAGAAATAGAGGGGCGCAGCGTGCACGATGGCTCGACCAGATCGAAAGAGACTTGCGGGTGATGGGACGTCTGGGGAACTGGCGAAACACAGCCCAAAACCGAGCAGTATGGTAACAACTTTTTGATACAGCACGAGCCACTATGGCTTTTGTCTTATTGGTAAGGTTAGTGAGAGAGCTAGGTTTGAGAATCGTTCCTGGGTGCAGTACTAGTTTTAAGGCTTATGAATGATGACATCTCAATTTGTGTTAATTTTGATACTCTGATAAGAAGTATGGAATGTATTTATATTGAATACAATCATTCTCTGGGAACTTCTAGAGGGGGGGGGGGGGCTCAAAACTTTCTAGGGGGGACTGAAGCCCCCCGTAGTTGCGTCCATGTATCTACGGCTTCCAGCAATGTTACACAATTGGAGTTACGGAACCACTCTATGGGATCTGACATTCGAACTCGCTCATCCGTCTCGTCCGACTTGCTGATGTATTACCAGAACGTCGGAGGGATTAATTGCTCTCAAACCAAATACAAGCTTGCGTGCTCTGATTCCTGCTACGACATCTACGCCTGCACGGAAACCTGGTTAAATGCGAATACGGTGTCGAATCAACTGTTCGATGAGTCGTATGCTTTATACAGAGAGGACCAAACCCCAACCAATAGTGATAAACGTTCAGGGGGCGGTGTTATGCTGGCCATCCGCTCTTGCATCAAATCGCGTCAAGTGTTCCCTCCAGGTTACTCTGAAATTGAACAACTCTGGGTTTTGGTAGCCTTGTCAGGCATGAACACCTTCATCGACGTTATATATCTCCCGCCCAACTGTGTAAATGAGTTTGCAGTCATAGAGAAACATATCTCACTTGATTGGATCGTTTCTCAGACGAATGCAACGGACAACATTATCGTTATCGGTGACTTCAACCTTTGCAGTATTACATGGCAGCCAAATCCGGAAGGCTTTTTCTATCCCGACGTCACCCGCTCTCGAAATAGCTTTACATCCGCATGTTTGTTGGATGCCCTCTGCACAGCTTGCTTTAGACAGCTGAACGGGGTTCTCAATAAAACCTAATCCTCTGTTTCGTGAGCGACGAACTGGGTACAAAGTGTAGCGTAATGCGGGCCCCATGTTCGTTAGTAAAAGATTGTAGGCTTCACCCACCATTACTATTATCAATGCAGTGTGACAGTGAGAGTGTTTCCGTTGATGCTAGCACTAAAGCAGTTTATTATGACTTCAGCAAAGCCAATTATGAAGAGATAAACTCCTTTCTCATGGAAGTTGCCTGGGGCGAGTTTATTCGAGATCATGATGTCAACCTAGCCGCTTCTACTCTCTGTAACGTGCTGCTGTATGCCATTGAACAGTTTGTTCCGAAGAAGTTTACAAAAGAGCAACGTCATCCCGCATGCCACCTCTTACCTTAAACGACTTAAAAAAACAAAGGAAAGGCACTGAAAAAATACAGAAAAACTCGAACTGCGACGTCAAGAGCACGCTATCTCATAGCTAATACTCAGTACAGGAGTATCAACAAACAGTTGTTCCATGCAAACCTTAATCGTTTGCAACGTGATCTGAGACGGAAGCCGAAGGTATTCTGGCGCTATGTTAGTATTCAGAGGAAGGAAACTGGTCTTCCTACATGTATGCGAGATGGCAATTGCGAGGCTTCTACCATGGATGAAATAGCCTTTCTTTTTCACGAACAATTCAGCAGCGCTTTCCTGAATGTACCAGCCAGCTCCGAAGCTATCATCAGCGCCACTACGAATGTTCTTGTTTTACCAGATATTGGTCCTCACCACTCGATAACTAGGGATGTTATTATTACAGCAGCCAAACGTTTGAAAAATTCTTCCAGCGATGGCCCAGATGGTGTTCCAGCCGTTGTCCCCAAAAACTGCATCTATGCTCTTGCATCCCCGTTAGCAGTAATTCTCGATTCTTCGCTTACTCATGGTGTCTTCCAAAGATGCTGGAAAAACTCTTTTGTCTTCCCGGTTCACAAAAAAGGATGTAAGCGTACCGTTTCCAACTATCGAGGAATTGCCGCCTTGTGTGCTTCGTCAAAGCTTTTCGAACTGATTGTTCTGAGCTTTTTGACGCAGAAATGCTCGCAGTATATTTCGTTAGACCAGCATGGCTTCGTTCCGAAACGCTCCACTACCACTAACCTTGTATCATTCACCTCTTTCATCGTAAGGTATATGGAAAAAGGGTCGCAGGTAGATGCAATTTACACAGATCTTTCTGCTGCATTCGAGAATATGGATCATGAAATTGCTTTGGCTAAATTTGAAAGATTAGGCATTGGCAGTAGTCTTCTTTCTCGGCTGCCCTCGTACCTGACTAACAGAAACACTTCCGTTAAAATAGGTGATCATGTTTCGTTCCCATTTCAAATGAAATCCGGCGTTCCACAAGGTAGTCATCTCGGACCATTCTTGTTTCTGTTGTACATGAACGATGTAAGCCACGTCCTGAAATGCCAGAAGAAATCTTATGCTGATGATCTGAAACTTTAAGATGTTATTGAAAAACCAAGTGATGCCCAAAATGAAATAAACGTCTTTGCGGCATGTTGCAAGACGAATCGAATGGTCCTCAATGCTTCCAAATGCTCTGTGATATCCTTTGGGCGTAAGCGACAGCTAGCCCTCACCGACTACGTCTTAAGCGGCACTGTTATAAAACGCGAGAGCACCGTGAAAGACCTGGGAGTACTTCTTGATTCTTCACTAACGTTCAACAATCAAGTGTCATACGTGGTTTCAAAAGCATCATCTCAGTTAGGATTCATCTTCCGATTTGGCAAATACTTCCAGGATGTGTACTGCTTGAAGGCTCTATATTATGCTTTAGTACGGTCAACGCTCGAGTACTCAGTCGTCGTATGGACCCCATATTACCAAAACGATATCAATAGAATCGAGGCAGTTCAACGAAAATTCGTACGTTCTGCGCTGCGTCATTTGCCGTGGCGTGACCGGAATAACCTTCCCAGATATACTTAGCGCTGCAGGTTAATACATCTGGATGCTCTCGACGTCAGAAGAGATGTCGCTAAAGCCTGCTTTATCAGCGACTTGCTAACTTCTAATATAGATTGCCCCGAGCTTCTCAGTCGTCTGGACGTAAATACCCGTAGACGAGCTCTTCGGTCCCATACGTTTCTTAGCACAGGCAGATCCAGGACGAACTACGGGATGCACGAACCGATGAAATTTAACCAGGTTTCGGCAATTTTATACATGAAGCAGTCATTTTTTAAAAATGCAGCGTTCCAGATAATCACGCTCAAGTTTTCAAGTTCAGCTTATGGAGTCGTGACTTCAAATTACTTCAATTTTCTCCCTATTGATTGCTCACATCTCTATAAAAATTTGGGAGAATGGTCTCAAGAAGTTATATTTCATGATTGAAGCAATAAATTTTTTTCCTGATTTTTGAATAATATAAAGGTATATGAGTCTTTAAAAACAATTGCATTGACATAACTTTAAAAAAAAGTAATGTATCTTTATTCTATAACATTTTGAGCCACTATTTTCTTCTATTCCAGAACCAAACACATGCATATGCAACACATTATTCGAGCACATACTTTGGAAATAAAAAAAAACAAGGAACAGGATGCTCCACGCAAACGACGAAAGAAGGGGATACAATTAATTCGTTTAGCAGAGGAAAATTAGAAAAAATAGGGTAGATAATAGCAACGATTACATTTCTCGTCACTCTATTATTGCAATCATTAAGCAATGTGTACCTCTGCTCACGAAATCCTATGAAACAAAGTTTTTAACAATTAAAAACAAATAAAACTTAAATCTAAAGATTTTTAAAGTACAAGTTATTGGAATAGAACACCTAAAAATAGAGTATCAACCTCAATCTTCGCCTCGAATATACTTGAAACTGAAATCAGACGGCCTGTAGCTTCTTATATTTTAAAGAAAACGATTTTATTCAGTAAATACAATTCGTCAATTATGTCCTTGTTTATATCCAACTGTTTTTTTAAAGAACAAGATTTACCAGCGGAAACGGTCGCCGAATTTCTTTTATCCGAAACAGACCCTTATAATACTAACCTATACGTAATACCCCGTTCACACTACACCGCATATCACCTGATATCAGGCGATTCGTGCTATCGAGGCCATATCACCATCCATATTACCTGATATCCCATACAATCGGGCTGTCAACGGATATCACATGCTATCGCGGATATCATGTTCGAAAACCAATAATTACCACATTTCCAGCAGTTGGCAACATGGCCAACAGACATTTTACGCAACCCTACAAGTTTCGCAATTCGCGTTGCATGCGAGAAAAAAGGAAGGAAATATTTTTGCTATTTGCATCCCGCACATTTTGACAATTGCATATGAGAGTTCGCGTTGGTGCGAGCCAACTAGCTGACATCTCTATCCTAATCCCATTGCTCTTGTTGTCTTGTTTTAGCTTTGACCTGTTATTGTTTTCTTATCTTTCCAATTACCAAAGCAAATATCAATTCATATCAGCTCACTGTAGTGTGAACGCTCGAAGTGATATCCGATATCATCTGGCGATATCAGGTGATATCCGGCGTAATCTGAACAAGGCATTGGATTTCGAAACGGCATCTTGAGTTGATTTCAGATCTCTTGGCATCATTGCGATTACAGAAATATCCATATTGGGTGGCGTTCGGTTATTATGGGCTGTTTTCGGAAACTGGAAGTCATCATGTTAGATTTAAAAATGATCTGTGAATTCGGATCTCGGCCGATAGCCATATATTTCGATTTTCAAAATAACCATACAATTTAGTATTTGGTCATTTTCGGTAACTGGAAGTCCTCATCCTGTATTTCATCTCGGTTCTAGGATGACTATTTTTGGCTGTTTTCCAAATGCTACTTCGAATTTCAAAATGATGTTTTGGGACGATATTTGGTCGTTTTCGGAAACCGGAAGTCTTGAATTTCAAAAAGGAATCTGCAGTTGATTTTAGGTCTCTGATCGTTATCTCGATTCCAAAAATACTCATATTGGGTGGTATTCGGTTATTTCAGGCTGCTTGCTGGAAACCGGAAATCGCCATTTTAGATTTCAAAAATAGTGTCCAAGCTCGATTTTCGGCCTCTGGGTATCATTTTAGTTCCCAAAATAACCATAATGGGTGGTATTTGACAACTTTCTGACTAGATTTGATTTTCGGTCCCAGTACTATTCTGGTTTGAGAAATATTTATATTGGGTGGTATTGAGTTTTTTTAGAATGTTTTCCAGAAACCGGAGAAAGTCACCTTGATATCTTGGATTGATTTCCCGTCTTCAGATAAAACCTCGGTACCGAAAATAGTCATATTGGCCTTCTTTTTAGCTCTAATTGGTCGAAATCTGAGCTCAAAACATGTCTCGACATTTTTCAATAGTTCTTGTCATAACTTTACAAATTTGCCGCGTGTTGATGGAGGCGTAACAAATTTCTCAATCGATTGTTGCAAAAACAAAGTAAATCCGATGGAAATCAATATCCCCTAGCAAGAGAAAATATCATTATAATATCACAACCAGATATTGGAAATACACCTCTTTTTGATCTTAATATGGTTTACATAGTTGGTAAAATAACAAAAAATAATACCAAAACAGTGTTCCTTCAAGACTATATGATCTAAGAGGCGAACCAGCCAAAGGCTGAAAGCCTCTCTAATAAAGAAAAAAAAAGACTATATGAATAACAAAGCTGGATATTTCAATAACAAACCAAGAATTTGCATTAAAAATCACGAAAATAACCGATTCAGATATTTTCAACCTATTGAACACTGAATGCATAACTGATACATTATAAATAATCAATATCGAACAATTTTCACTTAAAAACTTACTTTTAATCAGATAATCTAAAATCATCTCAAACATCTCATTGAAGGCATAGCGGTATATGATATCGAAATTTTATGATATTTTCATATGCACGTTTGAAACGTGAATATCTTTCGAATAACACGATAAGTCCTCTTAACTAAATATGTTATTGATGAATTATGATTTTGTTATCCTCTCCTGCCCGGGTCATGACAACACTTTTTAGGCTTAAAATCCCTTACAAATAAGAGGTAATATCTACCAAATACTCAAAAAACAAGGCTTTTTCATGTTTTTTTTTTAACGGACATTTGAGATGTGAGGTATATCTACTATATAAAACTGGGATTCCGTAACGCTTGATCTTATTGATATTATTCACTCAGACTCTGAGGTGTACAGTAATCATCATCATTTTGGATCGTTCTGAATCAAAAATAATTAGCGGTGGTTGTAGGTTTTTAACATGAAAATGTTCGCTGATGTTCAGGAAAGACATTCGAGAAAAAAATAGGTATCCAATTACTAAAACTTGAGATATTATTCACAAAACTACGTAAAACATGCAAAATTATGACTTTCTGTGTTAAATTTGCCTCTAAATCAAAATTCAAAGCGATGACATATGATTCTTTTTTCACTAAAATGTTTGTTAATGTTCAGGAAAGACATTTGAGGAAAAATAATCAGTATCTGATTACTAAAACTTGAGATATTATTCACAAAACTACGTAAAACATGCAAAATTATGACTTTTTATACTTAATTCGACTCCAAATCAAAATTCAAAGCGATGACATGTGATTCTTTTTTCATTAAAATGTTCGTTGATGTTTAAGAAAGACATTTGAGAAAAAATAATAGGCATCTAGTTACTAGAACTTGAGATATTATTCACGAAGCTGCGTAAAACATGCAAAATTATGACTTTCTGTGCTAAATTTGCCTCTAAATCAACATTTAAAGCGATGACCTATGATTCTTTTTTTATTAAAATGTTGGTTAATGTTCAGGAAAGACATTTGAGAAAAAATAACAGGTTTCTGATTACTAAAACTCGAGATATTATTCACAAAACTATGTAAAACATGTAAAATCATGACTTTTATGCTGAATTTGCCTCTAAATTAAAACTCGAAGCAGTGATCTGTGATTTTTACTATAATTAAATGTTCGTTGTGTTTAGGAAAGATATTTGAGGGAAAAATAATAGGTTTCTGATTATTCGAAATTTAAATATTTTCCACAAAACCACATGAAAAATACGAAACCATAACATTTTAGGCTCAATTTGTCTCTAAAATTCTGTTTTAAAGCGACGACACGTGATTTTTTCAATAAAATGTTCGTTGATATTCAGCAATGACATTCGAGAAGAAATAATAGTTATCTGATAACTGAAAATAGAGATATTAGTCACAAAACTAAGTGAAACATGCAATATCATGAATATTTTGGCTCAATTTGTCTTTAAATCTTAATTCGAAGCTATGATGTATGATTTTTTCCATTAAAATGTTTGTTTATGTTCAGGAAAGACTTTTGAGTAAAAAAAACAGATTTTTGATTACTGAAAATTGAGATATTATTCACAACACTACGTTAAACGAGCAAAACCATGAATATTCGAACTCAATTTGCCTATACATCGAAATTCAAGGCTATGATACGTAATTGTTCTTCATTGAAATGTTTGTTAATGTTCGGGAAAGACATTTGAGGAAAAATAATAGGTATCTTATTGCTAAAAGTTGAGATATTACTTAAAAAACTACGTATGTTTGAAGATGATTTTCTGCATACAGAAAAACACATTGAAATATTCTTTTTGAAATTTGTATATATTATACATATAATACATGCAAATTTTTGACTTTTTGAGCATGAGCTCAATTCGCCTGTAAATTAAATTTTTGTTTCAATAAAATGTTCGTTGTTTCTTCAACATCTGTAAATATTTTCTTGCAGAAGAATTTATGTTGTAATTTGGTGCGAGCCGAGCAGAAAAAAATTACATTTCTGATGTTTTCGTAGTTTCGTGAATAGTAACACATTACGGGATTCGAAATACTTTTTTACTTTTATCAAAACTAGATCTTGTGACATTTGGCTGGAGGAAAGGCCGCATTTCATTGGTTTATTTTTTTTAATGTCTACGTAGTTATGTGGATTAAAACGTTAACTTCTTCTCAGACGTGTTCCTTGGACACCAACAAACATTTTCGTTATATAAAATTCACATGTTATCTCTTTAGATATGATTATAAAGGAGAACTAAGCATGAATGGTCACGCTGAATTCTTCTTACTTTGATTTATTTCTTCTAAAAGTTACATAAAAAGAGGTTTTACTGTGAACGATTGACGAATATCCGGTTGTCACCCGAGTGTGGTATATTCGGAACTGGGATGACCCCACATAACATTTTCCAAAATAACGACTTCTGGTTTCAGGAAAATAATCTGAAGTGGTATTTGGCCAGCCATTTCAATACTTCCGAAACTTCCGAACTCCATAAGTCATTTTGAAATCCGAAATAGCGATTTCCAGTTTCTGTAAAACATCCCCAAATCAAAAAATGCAATCCAATATGGGTATTTCCGTTCTGTGCGTTCTCAGAATGTTGAAGTACTTAAAGTGATGATGGACGTACAAGATGTGAAATATTTTTGAAGTGAGTTGTGCTAATAATGCAATGAATTATAAAAAATGATTCCTAATTTTGAAACTTTTGATTCCGAGCATCGCCGGGAACGTTCAACTAGTCTACTATATAAAACTGGAATTCCGTAACGCTTGATCTTATTGATATTATTCACTCAGTCTCTGAGGTGTACAGTAATCATCATTATTTTGAATCGTTCTGAATCAAAAATAATTAGCGGTGATTGTAGGTTTTTAACATGAAAATGTTCGCTGATGTTCAGGAAAGACATTCGAGAAAAAAAATAGGTATCCAATTACTAAAACTTGAGATATTATTCACAAAACTACGTAAAACATGCAAAATTATGACTTTCTGTGTTAAATTTGCCTCTAAATCAAAATTCAAAGCGATGACATATGATTCTTTTTTCACTAAAATGTTTGTTAATGTTCAGGAAAGACATTTGAGGAAAAATAATCAGTATCTGATTACTAAAACTTGAGATATTATTCACAAAACTACGTAAAACATGCAAAATTATGACTTTTTATACTTAATTCGACTCCAAATCAAAATTCAAAGCGATGACATGTGATTCTTTTTTCATTAAAATGTTCGTTGATGTTTAAGAAAGACATTTGAGAAAAAATAATAAGCATCTAGTTACTAAAACTTGAGATATTATTCACGAAGCTGCGTAAAACATGCAAAATTATGACTTTCTGTGCTAAATTTGCCTCTAAATCAACATTTAAAGCGATGACCTATGATTCTTTTTTTAATAAAATGTTGGTTAATGTTCAGGAAAGACATTTGAGAAAAAATAACAGGTTTCTGATTACTAAAACTCGAGATATTAGTAAACTATGTGAAACATGTAAAATCATGACTTTTATGCTGAATTTGCCTCTAAATTAAAACTCGAAGCAGTGATCTGTGATTTTTACTATAATTAACTGTTCGTTGTGTTTAGGAAAGATATTTGAGGGAAAAATAATAGGTTTCTGATTATTCGAAATTTAAATATTTTCCACAAAACCACATGAAAAATGCGAAACCATAACATTTTAGGCTCAATTTGTCTCTAAAATTCTGATTTAAAGCGACGACACGTGATTTTTTCAATAAAATGTTCGTTGATATTCAGGAATGACATTCGAGAAGAAATAATAGTTATGATAACTGAAAATAGAGATATTAGTCACAAAACTAAGTGAAACATGCAATATCATGAATATTTTGGCTCAATTTGTCTTTAAATCTTAATTCGAAGCTATGATGTATGATTTTTTACATTAAAATGTTTGTTTATGTTCAGGAAAGACTTTTGAGTAAAAAAACAGATTTTTGATTACTGAAAATTGAGATATTATTCACAACACTACGTTAAACGAGCAAAACCATGAATATTCGAACTCAATTTGCCTATACATCGAAATTCAAGGCTATGATACGTAATTGTTCTTCATTGAAATGTTTGTTAATGTTCGGAAAAGACATTTGAGGAAAAATAATAGGTATCTTATTGCTAAAAGTTGAGATATTACTTGAAAAACTACGTATGTTTGAAGATGATTTTCTGCATACAGAAAAACACATTGAAATATTCTTTTTGAGATGTGTATATATTATACATATAATACATGCAAATTTTTGACTTTTTGAGCATGAGCTCAATTCGCCTGTAAATTAAATTTTTGTTTCAATAAAATGTTCGTTGTTTCTTCAACATCTGTAAATATTTTATTGCAGAAGAATTTATGTTGTAATTTGGTGCGAGCCGAGCAGAAAAAAATTACATTTCTGATGTTTTCGTAGTTTCGTGAATAGTAACACATTACGGGATTCGAAATACCTTTTTACTTTTACCAAAACTAGATCTTGTGACATATGGCTGGAGGAAAGGCCGCATTTCATTGGTTTATTTTTTTTTTAATGTCTACGTAGTTATGTGGATTAAAACGTTAACTTCTTCTCAGACGTGTTCCTTGGACACCAACAAACATTTTCATTATATAAAATTCACATGTTATCTCTTTAGATATGATTATAGAGGAGAACTAAGCATGAATGGTCACGCTAAATTCTTCTTACTTTGATTTATTTCTTCTAAAAGTTACATAAAAAGAGGTTTTACTGTGAACGATTGACGAATATCCGGTTGTCACCCGAGTGTGGTATATTCGGAACTGGGATGACCCCACATAACATTTTCCAAAATAACGACTTCTTGTTTCAGGAAAATAATCTGAAGTGGTATTTGGCCAGCCATTTCAATACTTCCGAAACTTCCGAACTCCATACGTCATTTTGAAATCCGAAATAGCGATTTCCAGTTTCTGTAAAACATCCCCAAATCAAAAAATGCAATCCAATATGGGTATTTCCGTTCTGTGCGTTCTCAGAATGTTGAAGTACTTAAAGTGATGATGGACGTATAAGATGTGAAATATTTTTGAAGTGAGTTGTGCTAATAATGCAATGAATTATAAAAAATGATTCCTAATTTTGAAACTTTTGATTCCGAGCATCGCCGGGAACGTTCAACTAGTAAATAATATATCATTGGATTAAGCAACTCTTGGAGAATAGAAAAAAAAATCATTGGTATTTTCTTACAAAATGGCGGCTGTACAGCGATTGCCGTGAACCGCTTTTTTTAAGTTCTTCCGCCGCGAGCAGTTGAAGTCGTGCCCAACGCCACCTATAACCAAAACAAATTATCTACATAAGTTTCGCTAGTGAAGTACAAGTTTTCGCAAAATGGCAACGGTTTGAAGAAAAAATATCATTGTCGACAAAAAACATCGACTTTAATTGTTTATAACTTTTGTTGTTGTTAATCAATGGTTTTGAGTAAAACGCGTTTAAAGTTTCAAAATGCTATAATTCTTAAGATTCGCAATAATAAAGCCCCTTAATAATTTTTACCTTCAGTCAGCTATCCCTGCGCCGTAAAGCTGTCTTATTCCTTTTTGTTATCTGATGTAAGGCTGCGCCTAGCCTCTTTCGCGATATCAGACATGCGATGCTCAGCGACCTTGACGCGGTTGGCCTCCGATCTCACGCAAAACTCAAACTTGTCACTCACATTTAAGCACTTTTGAATGGCTGATCGACTAAACAAAGGGAAATTGTGAGTTAACACGTGCTGTATGATGCATACGCCCTAAGCGTAGCATAACGCAATGTAACGCACCGAATGGAGCAGTCGAGCTCCCATTAGTTATTAAACGCAGCAGTGCTGCATTCGTTCTTGTGACTCGAACCAAACTTCTTGTATTTTACTAGTGATAAGGCAATCCACGGATGACGTTTCTTCGCTTGTACGTTTGTTATTGTTGCTGTTTTTCAAGCTGCAACACCAAAACACGACCAGAACCGAAATCTTTTAATGTCGGCAATAATATCAAAAGTGATTTTTTATTGTTGTATTTAGGATTGGCACTCGCGATACTAGAGCTACCGATCGGATAACATTTGTTTTTCACGCTTCTGGATCCGGATTGCATCCAAGTTGCGACCGATCGAACATACATAAAGCTGTCAAAAGTTGAAAACAGACTGAAATCAGCTGATCGCAACTGTCTCGTGGATTGCCTTATTTTTCACCGCCCTTATTTTATAGACTAGAGTGGAATACTGCTGAGGATTTTGGCCTATTATTCTGAGATAGAAAAGTATAACTTAGACTTTGGTAAGTCTGCCTTTTCTTGGAGTTGTGGCTCCATTTTACTAAGGCCATAAGTTGCCATTTCTCACCTCAAAAATAGTGCCTAGTGATTCGTAACAACTGGCGACGAGGATTAACAAGTTTTTTTTTGTATCGGCAACACACGTCCGCTTAACCGGCAAGGAAAAATCGCGAATTCGTTGCGGCAGGTGCTAAATTTTGACTGTGATATAGGCGGCGGCCATTGTGTTTTTGATTTATCTTTTGCTTCAATCGGATGAAAGTGCGTGTAGCGTTTCGACGTTTTATCTAAATTCGCTGAGCAGATCACCATCGGCGCCATTTGTTATTCGCGATTTCCTTCTCTGCAGGCGCCGGTAGGTTAGGGTAAGCTGGCTGACAGTGGCTACGGGTTTTTCTTTCTGTGAGAATAAAAGTGAAATTCAATAAGGGGTCTGCAATCCGAAATCATTTTTGAAAAGAATAAAACTGCCGGTGCCCGCATAATTGTCCCATACAGATTTTGGTCACTTTTGAGTTATCATCGGGAATCGACTTAATAGTTGTCATATTTTCTGGTAAAAAATTAAAATTGATACTTCTGCATGGAAAAACATGGAAAAAATACCAAGTTGTTTTTGTCCCACATTGAAAGTACCCGCATTACAGTCCCACTGCATAGTGGTACAAACTGCAAACATATAATTTTGTTCCAGATTAGTGTATATCGGATTATTTTAGGCATATAGAAGTATGTCGTTTTTTTTTTATTTCTCTTTCTTAAGGAGATTTTCAGCCTTCGGCTGGTTCATCACCGAGGAAGTATGTCATTCAATTAACTAGACTAATGTTGTTTTTCTGTAGTACAATCTACGTTGCCAATGATACTGCCGGTTGCTGGTTGAATTTATATGTGATGGGACAAAATATGCGAGTACTTTGGAAATGTACCCGCATATTTTGTCCCATTTTGTCTTTATTTCAAGTTATATAACGTAAGACCAATTCCATCCATGGTTTTTTGTTCTCAACGATAAACTTGTGGTACCATGAAACTGTACTGGTCATTGGTTCTAGATGTAATTGCTGGAAATCCGAAAATTCACGGATAATATTAAATTGCCGTTTTCTCAACATGTTGTTTTTTATTATGGGACAGTTATATTCTATTATTTGGGACAAAAAATAGTCTTTGTCTTCAGATTATTTTAAAATAAAAGTTCCTTTGTGTTTCATTGTGTTGGTTGATTTTTTTATGCGGTAGCATAAAACAAATTAAATACCAGATGAATATTTTTTTTTATTTTCTGGTCTGGGACTGATCTTTTGTGGGAACTTTGATGCCGATTGGAAATCTGGAAACTCGGAAATACGTAGAACCTTACAATTGTTAAGGGGAACAGGCAGTAATCGGATATCGGTGAAAATTCTTTTTTGGTTCTGGATAGACGCCCAAGAAACCCAAAAGAATCCAGCACCGGGAAAAGCTACAGTTCAGGAAGAGGATAAAGCGCGAGGAATAATATAGGAATTTCTGATAAAGTTGGCACTGAACCGGCAACTGCTGGAAAGCTTCGTCAACAAGGGTCGGCATTGAATAAGAGTTTGCAAAACTTTGGATTGTAAGGGTGAGTCGTTCAGTTTTTCATCTTGATTTTAATTTTTTTTTATATATACATTAGAGTGGGACAAAAAATAAATGTTAGCTCCCATACACTTTTCGTGTTCCTTATGGGTCCCATGACAACTGTGTAACTTTTCAGGTCGATCGGTGAAACGCCCGATTTGCGCCCGATTTTTAAAGTTTCCATGCGGTTTTATATGGGAAAATCCACTTTTTCGAAACTTATTCTCTAGAAATTCCCAGTTGGCTCCTAAAAATATATCGATACATGATATTTGTAGGAAATTTTCCTGGGAAAAACTCTTCTGAAGACCGTAAGGCGCGGAAAAATAACACCATCGCTTATTTCCCATATAACCGTGTCCGAGTCTAATATACATCTATAAACACATTCATACCTATTCGTGATTATATTCATATCGAAATTGATAATATTGGTAGGATATAGTTCTAAAATTTGGTTTCGTTTCTGTCCGTTCTAAATTTGTTATATATGGCTCAATTGAGTATGGCTTCCATCATAGAACCTTACAGGAAAGGAACTTCATTTTCCGATTGGGTTGACCGGTTGGAGTATGGGTTTCTAAAGAAGGAATTTTAAAGAAGGCTCATTTTATAACCCTGAGTGGTCCGTCAATATATGCTGAACTTAAGCTCCAGTATCCTACTAGAAATCTATCTAATGTACCGTATGAAGTTTAAATAAAAAAATTGAAGACGCGTTTTGATAAAAAGCCATCGGGCTTAGTGCAGCGGCTTAGATTCTCGAATAGGGTTCAACATCCGGATGAGTCTCTTGAAGATTACGTATTGGCGGTAAAACTCCAGGCGGAGTTTTGTGCGTTTGGTACTTTTGAAGACCAGGCCATCCGCGATAGAATTATTTCGGGAATAAAGGATGCTAGATTGCAGGAGAAATTACTAAATGAAGACGAGGATCTAAGTGCTGAAGCGACAGAGAAAATAATACTAACGTGGGAGATGGCTAAAGCGAACGCTAAGTCTCTGGGAATTGGAAACAATTCAGAAACATATAACATACTCCACTCAAATTTGGGCAGTCCAAAGGGTCCATCGTTGCAAAAATTTTTGAAAACCGAGATGGCAAACGAGAACACACAACAGAATAGCCCAACTCCTACTAAAGGACCTGTGAGGTCAAAGCTAGGGTTTAATCCTTATAGCAGAAATGAGCAGAGGGTGGACAGAAGATACTCAAATTTGAAACCTGTTGATTGGCGTGATGGACAGCAGTTATATAAGAAGAACCAAAACATAATTTGTAACTTTTGTGGAGTCACTGGACACATAAAAAAAATGTTTCAAACTTAAAAACATAATGAGGGGTTCGGTAAAGTTCGTTGACACCTGGGACAAACCAGGGCCAAGTCAGAGTAGGAATCTGGAGGAAACTTTCAACAGGATGAGGACCAACGATTCGGATAGCGACAGTGATGACAAAGGTGAATTACTATGCATGCTTGTATCTTCAATTAATAAAATAAATGACCCATGTTTAATCAATGTTATTATGGAGAGTAAATACATTCAAATGGAGGTGGACTGCGGTTCATCTGTAACGGTTATGAGTAAAGGTTCATATGATTTATACTTCAATCAGCCTCTGAGTAGATCTGAAAAGAAGTTGGCTGTGGTGAATGGGGATAATTTGAAAATAATAGGGGAGACAAATGTTTCAGTCATTCTTGATGGTAAACAAGTTTGGTTAACTTTAGTAGTATTAGACTGCAAGAGATATTTTATTCCTCTTTTGGGACGTGATGGGTTGGATCTATTTTTTGGAAACTGGCGAATTTTTTTACAGAGGATATCACAATAAATAGCATTAACGAGAGGCACAGGGCTGAGCTGGTGCAAAACATTAAACGGAAATTCGCCGATGTTTTCATCAAAGACTTCTCATCTCCTATAAGGGGATTTGGAGCTGATTTAGTTCTGAAAGAGGAAAAACCGATATTTAATAAAGCATATAACGTTCCTTATAGGCTAAAGGGAAAAGTCCTAGCCTATTTGGATAGATTAAAAAGGGAGAAAGTTATTACGCCAATAAAAACAAGTGAGTGGGCATCACCGGTGGTGGTAGTTATAAAGAAAAACAAATAAATCAGGTTAGTTATCGATTGCAAAGTTTCTATCAACAAATGTTTGATTCCGAATACGTACCCTTTACCGGTAGCCCAGGACTTGTTCGCTGTAGAGTGCCTGTAAATATATAGAGTGGCGACACTGTCAAAATTGGAATAAAAATTATCTGTCAGTGTCATTCCAATTGAGCAAACAACCTATTAAACACGTGTGGGGAAAAGAGAAAGGATGTTCAGTGTTACCAGTGTTACCAGCGTTACTTTGGATGACACGGCGCCACTCTAGTTATATATAGGCACTCTAGTTCGCTGGTTTGGCTGGATGCACTGTTTTCTGTGCGTTAGATTTAAAGGGTGCTTACACTCAGCTATCTTTATCAGAAAACTCTAAAAAAATCATGATAATCAATACGATTGAAGGGCTATACGTTAACAACATATTACCTCAGGGCGCATCCTCTAGCGCCGCTATATTCCAGCAAATTATGGATCAAGTGTTGCATGGTATAGAAAATGTTTTTTGTTATTTGGACGACGTTCTTGTGGCAGGGAAAGACTTACAAGATTGTTTACGAAACTGGAGCTAGTTCTGACTAGATTGTCAGAAGCAAATATCAAAGTGAATTGGGAAAAGTACAAATTTTTTGTCGATAAGCTGCCATATTTGGAACACATTCTATGCAAAGAGGGGTTGTTACCATGCCCAGAGAAAATACTCACAATTAAGGAGGCAAAGGCTCCGAAAAACGTAACGGAACTGAAATCATTTCTAGGGCTAATTAATTATTACAACAAATTTATACCTAACTTAGCTTCAAAACTATATTATTTGTATAACCTTTTGAAAAATGATACAAAATACGTTTGGAATGATAATTGTGAAAAAGCATTCAAGGAAAGTAAGGATGCCCTTTTGGATAGCAAAATTTTAGAATTTTATGACCCAAGTAAGCCCATTGTAATAGTGACTGATGCTTCAGGCTATGGTCTGGGGGGGGGGGGGGGGGGGTGTTGGCGCATATAGTGGCTGGGTTTGAGAAGCCGGTGTGTTTTACGTCATTCTCTTTACACTCGGCACAGCGAAACTACCCTATACTGCATTTGGAGGCATAGGCATTGGTTTCTACCATTAAAAAGTTCCACAAATATCTTTATGGGCAAAAGTTTCAAATTTTCACTGACCATAAGCCGTTAGTTGGCATTTTCGGCAGAGATGGGAAGAACGCTATATTTGTTACCAGGTTGCAACGATACATACTAGAATTATCGATTTACGATTTCGAAATAAAGTACAGACCGTCTTCTAAAATGGGAAAGAAAATAGCCAAGATGACTGAAAAAGACGAGTTCCTAATGGAAATTGTCAATTACATGATAAACGGTTGGCCAAAGAAAATCGACGAGCGCTTCGTCAACGTTTTTGCCTTTCTCCTAGAAAGGTATAGCAATCACTTGCAAAACCGAAGATATAAAAGTGCTCCAAAGGGCCGAATGGCATATATCACTCGACTCAGCTCGACGAGCTGAGCATTTTCTGTATGTGTGTGTGTGTGTGTGTGTGTGTGTGTGTGTATGTGTGTGTGTGTATGTGCAGATTTTTATTCTCACTTACTTTTCTCAGAGATGGCTGGACCGATTTTCATGAAATCAATTGCAAATGGAAGGTCTTGTTGTCCCATAAGACCCTATTAAATTATATTGTAATCGGATTTTTAGTTTAGAGGTTATGTATCGAAATGTAAAAATCATGAAACATCATTATCTCTAAAACCACACAACCGATTTGAACAAAATTGGTTTCAAATGAACGGACTACCTGAAAAACCCTTAACTTTTGAATTTTATGAAGATTGAACTTGTGGTTCAAAAGTTATGAACAGAAACGTGTTCTGAAGACTGTTTAATCTCACTCACGTTTCTCAGAGATGGCTGAACCGATTTTCATAAAATCAGTGTCAAATGGAAGGTCTAGTTGCCCCAAGAGACCCTATTGATTTGTTTTGCAATCGGACTATTACTTTGCCTGTTATGTTTAAAAATGTGAAATCCAGCTATTAAAAGAAACATATTCCGAATACTACTTGGACTCACTAACTTTTCTCAGAGATGGCTGACCCGATTTCCACAAAATTAGTGTCAAATGATATGTCTAGCTGCCTCATAACACCCTATTGAATTCTACTGTAATCGAACTGTAACTTCGTCTGTAATGTACCGAAATGTGAAAATCACGAAACTTCATTATCTCAGAAACTACACAACCGAATATAACTAGTGTCATACGAACGAGTCTTCTCTCAAACTTACAAATATCAAACTTCATAACATTTTTTTTTCTTCATCTAAATAACACTTTGATATGTAACTCAAAAGTTATGGAAAGAAAAGAAATTCAATGACTATTTAAAACTGGTGGTGTCGTACTATTTGAACGTTCCAAATTCATTGATTCCTTGCGATGTGTTTCAAGTCTGCAAATGCACAGCAAATCGGCCCTATAATATGATCAAAGTCAAATAACAAAACGTTTGAAATGATTGTTTTTATCGAAATGACATCATCCTCGACTTTTGGCTCCTGTACATCGCCTTAATTTTGAATATATTCATATTGGTCATTTTCAGCAGATTTTCTGGCATTAATCTGACACCGGAAATACCCATATTGGAATGAATTTAGTTTTTCGGATGTTTTTCAGAAACTAAAAGTGGTAGTCTTTAAATTCAAAATGATGTCCAGGGTCAATGTTTGCTTTCTATGCATCATCTCGATTACGGAAATATCCATGTTGAGTATTATTTGGTCATTTTCGACTATTTCTTAGAAGTTGCCATTTAGCAATTCAAAATGGTGCCTGAGGTCAATTGTTCAATTGTTATTTAAGCCTGTTTTTCACAAACCGGAAGTCGCCATCTTGGATTTCAAAATGGTATTTAAGATAATTTCTGGCCTCTGAGCGTCATTCTGGTTGAAGAAACACCCCTTATTGAGTGTTATTCGGTCATTTTCGGCAGTTTCCCAGGAACCGGAAGGCGCCAGCCTAAAATCTAAAATGAGGTCTGTGATTGATTTTAGCTGCTGTGCATCATTCTAGATCCGGAGATACTCATATTAGACGGAAATCGGCCATTTTTGGCTGTTTTCCAGAAACCAGAAATTGCCATCCCACAAATCACAATGGTGTCTGAGGTCAATTTCCAGCTTCTTGCAACATTCTGGCTCCGGACATACTCATATTGGGTGGTATTTGGTCACTTTGGGCTGTTTTTCAGAAACCGAAAGTCGTCATTTTGGACTTTAAAATTGCCTGTGAAATCAATTTCTGTCATCTGGGCGTAATTCTGGTTCCAGAAACATTCATATTGGATGGTATTTGCTGATTTCCAGCTGTTTGTCAGACACTGGAAGTCACCATCTTAAAATTCAAGATTGTGTCTGTGATCAATTTTTAGCTTCTGAGCAGCTTTCTGGTTCCGGAAATACTTCTATATAATGGGAATTGTCCACTTCAGGCTGTTTTCCAAAAACCGGAAGCTGCCATCCTACAATCCAAAATGTTGCCTGAGGTCGATTATGGAACATATTTCTTACCACTAAAAACATTTACCTACCAAACCATGGTTCTATTTAGTTGATTATTCGAGAAACGTACAGAAATTTGTGCATAAACATGTGCTTCCAGAAGAGGGAGGGGCGTCGAACCATTATGGACATATTTGTTACCTCTAAAAACATTCACATACCGAATTCGGTTGTATTTTCTTCATTGGTTCTTGAGCTGTGCGTTTCAAATTTGTGTTTCATTTGTATAGGACCCCTCCTATATAGGAAAGGAAACGGTGTCAAACTATTATGCACATATCTGTTATCACTAAAAACATTCACCTGCCAAATTTGGTTCCATTGAGTTGGGTAGTGCTCGAGATGTGCACAATTTTGTGTTCCATTTGTATGGCACCCCTCCCTTCCAAAAGAAGGAGGGGTGTCAAAACACTATGGACATATTTTCTACCACTAAAAACATTCGCCTCCCAAATTTGGTTCCATTTAGGTGATTAGTTCTCGAGATGTGCAGAAATTTGTGTTTCATTTGTTTGGAACCCCTCCCTTCCAGAAAAAGGAGGGGTCTCAAACTATCATAGGAACCTTTATCGGCACCATAAACCCCCACATACAAATTTTCACGTCGATCGGTTCAGTAGTTTTCGAGCCTATATGGATCAGACAGACAGACAGATCGGACTGCATTTTTATATGTATATAGACTACAACATCAATTTTTAAGAACCTAAGAAGTGAATATACATTTGTGGATTGAAGCGTTCATGTAAATCTATTTTTACAAATAACAAGTTTGAATGAGAAAGGCTGGGTCTGATCGCTAGGTGGATTAATTTAGGTTTTTTTTCTAATCAACACGATTTTGAAATTGTTGACGGGTGTTTGTTATATCAGGACAGAGTTATTATACCGCAGATTATGCAGAGCGGAATTTAAGAAATTTTACATGCCAACCATATAAAAATGTAAAAATGAAACAATTGGCTAGGCGCACTGTTTATTGGTACGGAATCAATGCAAGCATAGAAAAGTATGAGGCGAATTGTGATGTTTGTTGTAGCATGGCAAAAACACCAAAATCTAAAACTGAATCCAAATAGATATCTACAACGAAACCGTTTAGCAGGGTACATATAGAATTTTTTATTTTGAACATCGCACTTTCCTATTAATTGTTGATAGTTTTTCCAAATGGATAGAAATTGAATACATGAGGAACGGTACAGACTCAACTAAAGTTCTAACAAAATTGGTATCATTTTTCGCTAAGTTTGGGTTACCAGACGTTTTGATATCGGACGACGGTCTACCCTTCAACTCTAATAATTTTATCAGTTTCCTTGAAAGGAATTAAGGTTCTTAAAAGCCCGCCTTACAATCCTTCAAGTAATGGCCAGGCTGAGCGTCTAGTGAGAACCGTGAAAGATGTTTTAGAAAAGTTTCTTATTGAATACGAATTAAGAGAATTGAATTGGGAAGACCAGATCAGTTTGTTTTTATTTACATACAGAAACACATGTTTGACAAATGATGGGGATTTCCCATCTGAAAGAATTTTCAGTTACAGTCTAAAGAAATTGATAGATTTAATCATTCCCAAAAAAACTTACAAACGACAATTGTCGTTACAACAACCCTCACATGATGATAAGTCATCAGACCTTACACACGTAAGGAATAATCCTAATACAGACCCATTAGAAAACCTGATGGAGGGTGACGTTGTGTGGTATAAGAACCACAACCTTCACAATTATATGCGCTGGATAAAAGCAAACTATTTAAAACGATTTTCAAAAAATACATTCCAGATCATGATTGGAAGCGTGCCGGTGGTAGCTTATAGAGGGCAGTTAAAGGTGCGCGAAGGAGATGGAGGAGGACCAAGATTGGTCTCATTCAGACGTCCACACGAAGAAGCGAGAGATTTGGAGACATTTAATGGTGAGAAGCACCCAAGTAACCAAAAGTTCGGATAAAAGTAGAATTTATAGACTAATCATCCAATCTAACGATCATGAATAGAGTTCTATTCAGCTCAATTTTTAAGTAACTAAACGTACTTTCAAGTTCGCATTTGTTGAATAAACTTCGAGTAGCATGCAAAGCAGCTTTTAAACCGAACTAGAAAGTTCACATTAAGTTCGGTTAGGTCGCTGAACAGAGCGCTATTCAGCTTGAAAAGAAAACTTCAAAATACTTAAAATAAAAATCAATTTGCAATTTTCCAATTCCCTCACTCATCATTCGTGTTGCTTCATCAATCCCATGATAATCATTTACTGCAGAAATTTAGATCAGAAGAATAATGTCTGGCTTCATTTATTATTAAATTTCATAATTTTTTTGCAACTTACTATACAAGCTTCGAACTCGAGTCTTCCCTCTTTAAAGCCTAGATTAATACCACTGCTCCATTCCCGCTATATGAGATCAGCATCGATTTTACTCGATGTGCTGATTTCTCTTCATTACTTACACGTTCATAGCTAGGAACATACCGGGTCTCACTTTCAGCTTGAAAGTTCAGATAAAGTACAGGCAGAACCTCATGCGAACTAGGAAGTTCAGAAAAGGCTGACGCGGAACTTTTTCTGAACTTTCAAGTTCAGAAGAAGTACGCGCGGAACGCAATGTGAACCTAAGTCTGACAGTTCTCTAGTTTGTTTTGATTTTGCTGCAGTTCGTTGGTAATGTAATTGAAAAACGTTGTGTACGCAATATTTTCCTTCCAAACGTTTACTGAAATTTTATTCTGGTAAGCAGTATATACAAAATATTATAAATGTTCAAAATCAGCAAAAGCTTTTTCGGTCAATAGATATGCTGTGTTCCGCAGTCGAAACAACCAACGCCTTGGAACACAGGGAGCTCTCGGTGGTGTCCGAGAAATGGATTCGGACCTCCAAAACCGGCAACATCATGCTGTGGCCTACATAAAAACACCCAAGATTTGGGAAAATTGCTCAGGGATGAAAGCATCACGCACAGCAAATGTCTAACGGGAATTCACAGCTTACATCATTTTTTCTTTTGACCTGCACATTCATGGGTATCTGAATTCATAATTGATTTCCTGTATGGTAACAAAAGTGTTTAGATAGAGAAACCTTTAAGCACCCTAATATTACCTATTGGAATCATAGCTTTGTTTTCTTTTTGCCATTAATTTAGATAATAAAATTCCGATGTGTAGGTATACCTATATCCTGGGTATAGCCTACCAGGACTTTCTCCAGAAAACCCTGTACGTGCCGTTGGCACGGAATTACAACTCGAGACTTGAGCGGTAGATTAAACTTACTTTATTTACACAAAAGCTTAAATAGTACCCTACAGGTAACTCAGAGCGAAAGGCTTTTCCCCTTAGATCCGGTCACCACATACCTAGCTGTTCTATACTGGCATATGGCATGTCTTGGCCTGTCTCTTTCTCGTGCTTAACTTTAAGTACATACAATTAACTACTTGAGAGCGCTATAACATGTGCTCCAAAACACGTGCGCTAGCGTGAGCGCTAAGAACCCGCGCGTGCGCATGGGCGACGCTGAGCGACGCTACCGTTTGTCGAGTTCTTTTTTGTTTATTCAATGCCTCGGTGGCTTTAGTGACTATTCATCGCGGAAGACAAAGTGCTATCGCCAACGCTTGCATAGCAGAACCGTTCGCGGTCTTTCTTCAAGATCTTTCCTGCTTTCTTTACAAATGGTCTTGTTTTTGGGGGACAACGGCGGACGGCCGTGTCCCGATTCTATACTCTACCTGTTTTTCATTTCTTTCAACGGAAGGCTTACTGTCTTTCGGACTACGCTAGAATGTACCGTATGACAAAATTCTGCGTGACGGAACATAAGGTATTTTCTGCGCGGGTGTGACGTCACATCTGCCACCCCGCCTAGTTGGCCATTATCTAGAAGAGATGATGGTCACATGGTCCGTTCTGACGGCCGATAGGTGTGTTTTTCATAACAATTATTTTTCGCGTTTTTATGCTACTATATACATATTCGTTTTCATGATATTCCTTCTTTCCTTTGCACGTAAAACTCAATTAATTACAATAGTGATACATATCATTTCTACATAAATTAACGTTTTCAGACATGGATTTTCTTCATAACAAATTGACAAATGTTCGCTCGCCTGGTGCGCTGCGCCTTGTAGATATCCGCTGCTTGGCTGTCGGATTCAAGCGACGGGTTACAGGGGGTTTGAAACGGGAGGGTGCGCCTGGCAGTAGAGGTTCTCATCGGTTGTTTGTGATGTCATTCTCGCGAACTCATCTTTAAGGCTTCATCGGGTTATTTGCAATAGTTCAATGGTTATCATTGCACTTTAATTTAGGGCTGCAGTTCAGCTGGTTGTTTTACGATTGTTCAGAGTGTGTTGTTGAACTTTAATGTTGGGTTAGCCGTGTCCCTTTGACATAGATCGGCTGTATTTTTTGTTTGGCTAATAGTATTGTTACGCGCCGTGTGGCGAAAAGATTTGCGATTGCCACTGGCTCTGTTGCATAATGCAGTCACTTGGTTTATCATCTTTAACTGTCTGCGCGGGGTGTCCAATTACCCGCTAACATATGTGCGCACACTTCCAAATCGTAGTGCGGGAAGAACATAGTTGATTAAACACGAGCAAAATTTTACAGCGTCATTTTGCTTGTTTGGCTTTGACCTCGAATCCTCATTTGTAGAAGTCAATAACTCTCAATGAGTAATATATATTTGGAACAAATTATTACGCCCTTCGCTGTGTAGTTTGCTGTATTCGTCTTCGCACTGAAGCGTCGATTCTGGCTCGACCATGAGCCGCATTGATTGAGTTCTGTTGCACATCTGACCTCTTCAGGGATAAAAAACTGGATACTGCTCGTCTCCTCTTGGTAATAACGTTTGTCTTTACCTCCATCTCGACCACAGACACCCGCCGTTCAACTCCCCTCACAACCGTCTGCTTCCCTTTTCGCGTCATACTGGGCATTATGGTATGCCCCCATCTCAGCATCCGTTGTAATCACCTCGGTCGTCTTCGAGGATTGGGAACTCGTCTCGTTGTCAATTCTTAGATGCTAGCTGCCCTACTTAGCAAGTGGTGCATAATTTTTTTGCCATTATTTCATCAATTCTTTTTTTCGTTTTGTTACTTTTTCCACTTGCTGTTTAAAATTACTGTTCACTTGCGTACGGGCTTCATTCTACACATTCTACATTCTATTATCTACCCTAGGCTTCTACTTACAATCTAGGCCCGTATTTCTCTTCTTGTTCGGATGACATAATTCGGTTTTTTCCCCCTACTAAGTTGTACATCATTTGTATTAGATTTAATTTAGTATTTCAGTATTTGATTCATCTGATTTTACAAATATAACATTCAATTGTGCATTGTTTACTTCTTTTCCATTATGCACTCTCTAACTTTGATATTTGATGTTTTTTTTCACATTTAAAATCATTTCGACACATATTAATCCATTTATCTGTATTAGGCTTTTACTTTCCGCTTTAAAATATCAGTTTAACTTGTCTTGTGGCCCATTATTAACGCTTTTTTTTCATCAAAAAGAGTTCAAATAACTTCTTCAATTTTAAAAAATAGCATCAATTCTTTGCTTTGGTTACATATTTTCTTCATTTTCCGTTCTTTCCAAATATTTTCCTCCTTCTTCTAATAACAGTTTTCTGAACACCAAGTTTCGAACCATTTAGTGTCAACGGTTCAACGTTTATCTTTATTAATTAAATAAATAACTTTAGGTTTTCATAATAGTTAAATGATTATTAAAAAAAAAATCATTTCTGTTTAGTGTAAATAAATTAATCAAAGATTGTAAATGTTTACATTAGATGGCGTAAGGTGCCATTCCTTGTTCATGAAATAATATTTTAACGTAAACTTCCAACATTATATATCTCTACCGTCGGTTACTATTTACTCTACCGGTGGATATGTCACCATCGCTGCGCGCGTTGCGCTTATAGATGTATCCATTTTTTTACCCTCTTAGCAATTCACCGCTACTGGTAAGCCATGTATGGTAGCAAAACGTTCTTACCATTGGCCATTAAAATTGATGCTTACAAAATACGACCTTGGCCGTGACTGGCACAGCTGATCGTAATAACACTGCAAAATTCATAAACAGAAACAGCGTACCCGACAATTAGTACAACTGACTAACTTTTGAATGCAACGTGTGAGTGCGCAATTCGTAGTTACCGCTCTCACGCTCCTTATTGGACATTAATGAAATGCGACTTTGCTCCTTTATATTTGCTAACGATGACGTAGCCACCCGTGTGCTAAAACTCTCTCTTAGAATAATTAAGGTGAGTTCCATGTGCGCAACTCTGCGAGTACCTGTTTGCGTTCTTAAATTCGATTTGCTAGCGCCCGTTTGCTTCCCGCTCTGCCACTTTAATTATTTTGTGGGCAAATGAACGAAAATCGCTTGCGTGCACTTGTCGTGCCGAGAGTTTTATTGTTAGCCGTTTGAGAAATAAGATCACCCGCGCAGCAGCGGCGCGAATTGATTGTTTATACAAATTGGCCTCTCGACCCAAGTAGATGTGATAACCTGTAAATCGTTATAATTACGAACCACTGAAGAATTACTGCGTCGAACGGTACAAAAAAAATTTTACTGCGTCGAACGGTACAAAAAAAAAAAAATTTCAGCTGCAATATTCAAACATAAATTTTTCTTACTATGTGCTTCTCACCCGAATATCCTTGGTATAAAGCCGGCCATTGTCGTGGACATCTCTACTTCAATTTCCACTACGTAACTTCGGCACCTTCTTAATACGATAATTCACAGTTGTCTGGCTATTCCAATATGTCTGGCTGTTCCAATATGTTGAGGCCGTAGAGGTGTTAATAAGTCACTTACTGCATGTGTTTCTTTTTTTCCGGCCGTTATCATTAACTGGCTAATTGCGAGATTTGGTTCCGTTTTTTTTCTTTGGTCTTCTTCACTTAAGACATAAAAAAAAACACAATAGGGCACGTTTAGTTTTTTCCGTTCTTTTAACACTTATTGAAGAATTGGAGTTAGAATTAATTACTTGCAAAAACACTGTAATTGTTCACCGTTTTATCAAACCGACAGAACCGAAAACCGTATGCGCATTCAACAAACCGTTCAAAACACAGAAAATGCTCACTTGATACTTATTAAAATCAGTTCCCGGCGTGGGACGACCGCTTGTCACCAAATGCGTTAACCACAAATGTCCTTGCAGGGCTCTTTTCCTGAACCGCCTGTCACCAAATGTGTGTACTCCTATCCTCACGATTTTCCAGTTCAGTTCTGGATGATGAAAATACAAAACGCGCAATGCGCAGCACTTCAGCGACAAAATAGTTGCACTTTCACTTAATTTACTGCTACCCTCACGATTTTCTAATTGAATTTTAAGTCCACTCGATCTTTATATCCACTCAGTCAGAACTGGCGTTTGTTTTTCTTTAGCTGTCACCACATGTGTAGGTATACCTATATCCTGGGTATAGCCTACCAGGACTTTCTCCAGAAAACCCTGTACGTGCCGTCGGCACGGAATTACAACTCGAGACTTGAGCGGTAGGTTAAACTTACTTTATTTACACAAAAGCTTAAATAGTACCCTACAGGTAACTCAGAGCGAAAGGCTTTTCCCCTTCGATCCGGTCACCACATACCTAGCTGTTCTATACTGGCATATGGCATGTCTTGGCCTGTCTCTTTCTCGTGCTTAACTTTTAGTACATACAATTAACTACTTGAGAGCGCTATAACATGTGCTCCAAAACACGTGCGCTAGCGTGAGCGCTAAGAACCCGCGCGTGCGCATGGGCGACGCTGAGCGACGCTACCGTTTGTCGAGTTCTTTTTTGTTTATTCAATGCCTCGGTGGCTTTAGTGACTATTCATCGCGGAAGACAAAGTGCTATCGCCAACGCTTGCATAGCAGAACCGTTCGCGGTCTTTCTTCAAGATCTTCCCTGCTTTCTTTACAAATGGTCTTGAACTTTCAAGTTGCTTTCAGGTGTAGACGGTACTTTATTTAGAATGAAGTACGGTTTGTGAGTAATGTGTCTTGTTGTTCAGCAAAAAAGTTCCGCGGAACCAAATCCGAACCTTATGTGAACTTCTTAGTTCGTTTGTTAAGTGAAATTCGAACTTCTGGTTGCTTGGGCAGAGCCTGACAAAGTCATTTTCAATTGACAATTATCAGGTTATAGTGATGCTTTGACCCGTCGCTTTCAATTGAAAAGCTTTTGTATCATTTTCGAGCACTTCGTGAGTCACATGACACACAGTCGAAAGCTCTTGCTGTGATTCTGACAACTGACAACGGGCCTTCAATGGATACAAACGCTTTTCAATTGAAAGCGGAGATTATCACTATCACTCTCACATGACGAACCTTAATTGAAAATGGCAATGAGCGCTGACGGAGACCGAAGGCTTCCATACAGTATATATATATATATATATATATATATATATATATATATATATATATATATATATATATATATATATTATATATATATATATATATATATATATATATATATATATATATATATATATATATATATATATATATATATATATATATATATATATATATATATATATATATATATATATATATATATATATATATATATATATATATATATATATATATTAATATATAATATATATATATATATATATATATATATTATATATATATATATATATATATATATATTATATATATATATATATATATATTATATATATATATATATATATATATATATATATATATATATATAGGAAAGAGGAAGGAAATATTGATCGGAACTTGCGTAACGTATTATTGGATCATTGCCGTTCTAACTACGGCCTGCTGTATTAGAAACGACGCGATGCGGTGCTCATTTCAATTGAGACGCTGAAGGAAAGGAAAGAGTCTCTTCCTCCGTCACTCTATCCGTCGATTGAAATAGTCATTAGTTTCATTTGAAATGATCCGAAAGTAGAAAGAGGAAAAGAGAGAATGAAGTGATTCGTTGATAGTAGCCGAAAGGAGTCAAGGGAAAATGAAACTGTTCGAATCGAAATGACAGCGCGAGTATATCAGTTTCATTGTTTTGTTTCGAGAATGTAGAGCCCTGGTGAGGAGGATGAGGAGATCTGCAGGGGCTTCCCTGATGTCGAATTTCCCAGAAGGGATAGGAAGAGGAAATGTCCGGTTGTTTTGGAATCGGAGCTCCGGCGTTCGAAAAGACCAAGATTAGTGAAAAAGAAAGATGAAGATTATGTTTATTTTTAAGAATAAGTTGCTGAATTTGAATATTATTGACATATGCCTATAAGCATGTTCGAAGAATAATTATTAACTTAGTTTAATACCTTCCCAAGGGGGAAGAGCTGATGCATACGCCCTAAGCGTAGCATAACGCAATGTAACGCACCGAATGGAGCAGTCGAGCTCCCATTAGTTATCAAACGCAGCAGTGCTGCATTCGTTCTTGTGACTCGAACCGAACTTCTTGTGTTTTACTAGTGATTCTTCACCGCCCTTATTTTATAGACTAGAGTGGAATTCTGCTGAGGATTTTGGCCTACTATTCTGAGTTAGAAAAGTATAACTTAGACTTTGGTAAGTCTGCCTTTTCTTGGAGTTGTGGCTCCATTTTACTAAGGCCATAAGTTGCCATTTCTCACCTCAAAAATAGTGCCTAGTGATTCGTAATTTTGTAGAGACGCTATAACGGTCGAAACTTGATGAAGCGACCTTTATACTTCAAATTTTAATCACTATAACGATCATAGGCAACTTCTGTTAGTTTACAAAGCCTCGGAATAAAAAGAAAAACAAGCATCGCCAAAATAAATGAAAAATGTTATTTTGAAGCATAAAAGTTGTTCGGTAAAAATTGGTTCAAACGAATTTTGAGTATAGATCAGTACATGGGCAATGTACATTTTTGTACTAGGATAGTTTTGGCACGACTTAAACCAATAAAAAAAATGACAAGAAAAAAATTTTTTTTGGTAGATATTACCCCTTAAATTGAAATGATTATAGGAATCAACGATCTCTACTTTGCAATACGAACAGTTCGCTCCCCCCTCGCTTTTCCTTGCACACACTAGTGGAATAAAGCGACACCATAATATCATAGAAACATCTCCGATACGCAAAAACTCCTAGATACAAATTTTCAAGAGGAACTATTAGACGGTTCAAAAATAATGAAGGTTATCGTAGCTCCCCCTCCCTTTAACCACGCTTATGAGATAGATATAATTTAATGTAATTGAGATATATACGCTGCTATACGACGTGTATTTACCGAAATAAATGATACAGTAAGGTAGCTTTTTAGGCGGTTTTGTACGCGGGTGACCTCATTTCGATTACGTTTTCCGTTTTAGGCCACGAGTGATCATATATCAGTTTTCAAAAAAAAATCACAATTTTTGGTGTAAATACTCAAAATTTGAAATATTGCATTTTGGTCTCTAGATTGACCACTATCATATTCAAACGAGAATTGAACGTTTTAGGACGGTTTTCTTTGTTATATTTGCAACTCGAAAAAGTCGTTTTTAACGCGGGCCGATACAAATTTAAAACTCATCCCCCGCGTAAAAAGCGACCTTAGTGTAATCGGTTAGGCGGTTTTGAAATTAATAAAGGTTGACAACATTCATCTACACCCCCACCCCCTCCCCCCTCATCATACATCCTCTTAACTACGCCATTGAAATATAGCGAAGTCTCATATGACAGAGTTATGTCCCCAAACCACATCTTATATTATGCGTTAAGTTGAAAATTGGAGTTGTCGACAAGCGACATTCGATTTTACTCTCATTACGTACATTAACTTAACGTCGGAAGTAGTGCGCTGTATAGCGCATCTAATTTCCTAAACAGTGCATTACTTCTGTCGTTAGGTATAATGTACGGTATGAGAGAAAAATCGAATGTCGCTAGTTGACAACTCCAATTTTCAACTTAATGCATAATACTCAAAAACAACTGTATATAAATTTTCATGAGGAGCGTTGTAGTAATTTACAAATAATGAAATATAATACACCCTCCTCCTTACAATGCCTCTGAGATTCAAAAGGGCTTCGGACAGTAACGTCACAAAAATGCATTTTAGACTCAAAAACACAGATAAATTTGCACGGTTATCGGGGAGGAAATTTTCACGATCATGAACTACAAATTCACCTCCCCCTTGCATACGCTTATGAGATAGAACAAAACTAATATTTTAAGCCTGTATTACACTCTTTGACCAAGCGTCAAATATTTGGCACTTTCGACAGATAAAAATTTGGTCAAAGATAATTGTTTGTCACTCTCCAATTTTAACATGGGGCAAACAAGGGCAAACAACAACCATGATGTCAAATAAATTTGACCAGTCAGAAGGTCAAATATTTGACCATTAGACAAAGAGTGTACTACAGGCTTTAGGATTACTCCCCGTACTCGAAAACCCCTATGTACAAATTTTCATGGTAATCGGTCCAGTAGTTTTTGAGTTCATAGGAAACAGACAGACAGACAGACATTCGCATTTAAAGATATAGATAACACATCCAACAGGTTGGTTTATTTCGTCAGCAGTCAGCACGGCATGTTACTGGTGTTTTTGTTGCCAAAACAAAAGGGAACTGAAATGGGAGGGTATGTTTGTAATGATTTATTTATGTACTAATATCTATTCAGAATTTATTGTGTGTTCTGCCACAAATGGTGACATATCAACACTATTATATATATATATATATATATATATATATATATATATATATATATATATATATATATATATATATATATATATATATATATATATATATATATATATATATATATATATATATATATATATATATATATATATATATTTATATTTATATATATATATATATATATATATATATATATATATATATATATATATATATATATATATATATATATATATATATATATGAATATATATATATATATATATATATATATATATATATATATATATATATATATATATTTATATATATATATATATATATATATATATATATATATATATATATATTTTTTTTTTTTTTTTTGTTTCAGGTGGAGGGGAAATTTGCATCCAAACCCCTGAGGTGACCAACCTCAGGGAGTGTGGGGTTGGTTTGAATCAGTGACCGGACCCACTAAAACCCCTCCAGTCTCCAGCCCATAATACTCCCCGGGACCACCGCTAAGTATTGCTTCGGGGAGCGGCTTTTGTGCTCTGTGCACCCTCTTGGTTCTATAGATCTCTTTGCTAACTTAGCTAACTAACCTGGAGACTGGCCGTTAGCTAACACTGGCGTGTCGGTGGTCAACCTGTCGCCTGTTTTGCAATTCTAAAACTATTTGAGAGGCGGCTGTACAAACCGCCCTCCAAATGTTTGGGTCTTTAAACATCCTCCGAACTAGGTTGTCCGGAGTGGTGTCTGGCCCGCTCACTACCATCATGTCGCTCCGCGCATGCACAAAACGAGGGCACACGAAGAAGACATGCTCAGCAGTTTCTTCCGCATCCGCGCACTCGGGACACATGGGGGACCCCGCATGCCCGAATCTGTGTAGATACTGCCTGAAGCAACCATGACCTGACAGAATCTGTGTCAAGTGGAAGTTAACTTCTCCATGGCGCCTCCCGACCCATCCGGATACGTCCGGAATAAGTCGATGCGTCCATCTACCCTTTGCGGAATTGGACCATTCCTGCCGCCATCTGATCATCGAGAATGACCTTCTGGTGCCTCGTATACCCCTTGTGTCACGTTGATCGAAGCATTCTACGTCCTCCTTAATGGCTATGCTGATAGGCATCATGCCGGACAGGACGCAGATTGCTTCGTATAACACTGTACGGTACGCGCTCACAACCCTCAGGCACATGAGCCTGTAGGTACTTTCCAGTTTTCGACGATGACTGTTAGTACCTAACGCTTTGGACCACGCTGGCCCACCATACCTAAGTATGGACGAAACCACGCTGGCAAGAAGTTTACGCTTGCTGCCATATACCGCTGAGCTATTGGACATCATTCGAGATAGTCCTGCAGCGGCCGTTGAAGCCCTCTTACAGGCATAGTCGACGCGACTCTTAAATGTGAGCTTATCGTCAACCATAACCCCCAAGAGCTTCAAGGAACGCCTTGAGGTAATGGTGCAGTCACCGACTCTGACCACCGCCTGTTGCTCTAATTTGCGGTTGTTCACAACCGTAACCTCCGTTTTATGGTGCGCTAACTCCAGTTTCCTAGAGTGCATCCAGTCTTCGACCTTGCGTATGCAGTGCGCGGCCGTCAACTCGACCTCTTCGATCGACTCGCCGTAGACCTCTAGCGTGATGTCGTCTGCGAAACCGACGATCACAACCCCTACAGGGAACTTTAGTTTCAACACCCCGTCATACATGACATTCCACAACACCGGGCCCAGGATGGAACCTTGCGGTACCCCTGCGGTGATTGGGACGCACTTCTGACCCTCCTCCGTGTTGTAAACTAGTACCCGATTCTGGAAATAATTTTCCAAAATCTTGTACAACGACACCGGTACGTGGATGCTCCTAAGCGCGAGCGCTATGGAGTCCCAACTGGCGCTATTGAATGCATCCTTCACGTCAAGCGTGACGATTGCGCAGTAGCGAATGCCCCAACTCTTACGCTGGAGTGCTACCTCTGCCGTCTTGGTGACAGAGAGAATAGCATCCAGCGTGGATCTACCTTTCCGGAAGCCGAACTGGTTACTTGCCAGACCGTTTACACCCTCTGTGTACTTCACCAGTCTGTTGAGGATAATCCTCTCAAGCACCTTGCCCGTAGTGTCCAGCAGACAGATAGGTCTGTATGCCGATGGGTCCCCTGGCGGTTTCCCAGCCTTCGGCAACAGCACCAATCTCTGTCGCTTCCACCTGTCCGGAAAGAGGCAGTCATCCAGGCACTTCTGCATGACTGCTCGAAATAGATCGGGGGCCACTTTCATGGCCGTCCTGATGGCCAAGTTCGGGATTCCATCCGGTCCCGGTGCCTTGCTCACCTTTAGGGAGTTGGCGATCACGATGAGTTCCTCATTCGTAACCCTTACCTCCTCCACAACCTCTGCACGGCTGCCGTCTCTCACGGATTGGATGCCCGGCAGGTTGGCCGACCATCCCTGGTCTGTGTCTGGTCGGTCCACCAGTATACCGGTGACTTACCATTCCTAGGTTGGCGGGTCCTAGGCATGGTGGCGTCGCACGCCCGCGATAATGTGGCAACTAATTGGTCAGCACTCGGGCGGAGCCAACTGCCCCCCTCGCGCTCTCTTCTCATTGCTTCTGCAAATACCTCGGCATCGAAATGCGATGTCTTCCACCTGCGGACGGTCGGAGTATTGGCTCTACCCGTCGCCTGCCGCCTCACGTTCTGGACTACGCTATAGCAGACCGACTGGTGGTCACTATAGGTGTAGCCATCGTCTACCCTCCAGTTCACGATCAGTCCTGGGCTGGAGAACGTCACGTCGATGATCGACTCCGCACCATTTCTGCTGAATGTACACTTGGTTCCAACGTTGGCCAGATCTAGGTTGAGCTTTGCCAAAGCTTCCAACAAGATCTGACCCCTCCGGTTCGTGATATATATATATATATATATATATATATATATATATATATATATATATATATATATATATATATATATATATATATATATATATATATATATATATATATATATATATATATATATATATATATATATTTATATATATATATATATATATATATATATATATATATATATACACCCAACGCAAACGGGGAATATTTTATTACTTTTGGGCAATTTTTTATTACTTTTTGTGTCTTATGACTGCGCATTATACACAAAAAGTAACAAACAAAAAGTACTAAAAACTATGACGGCCACACGCTTGTATGTGTTTCTGCAGGAGAACATACAGCCAAGCACCGCAATGCATGTGTTGGCAAGACTTCACTCGCTGCATTTGTATTGATGCAACGATCTGGTTCAATTTTGTCTCCCTTCATCCACACGTTATCAGAATCTCAACCGTCAACCTCAAATGTCCAATTAGAAACACTTTCGTTTCGTCCCCCAGTGTTTACTTGAAATGGAAATATGTAATACTGTCTGACCAGAGTTGCCGAAGTTGCGAATATTGTTCTTGATGGGCACGAGTTTTGTATATTCAAACAGGTCCAAATGAGTTACCATGAACCAATGATTATGTGCTGTAAATAGCTTGCAAGAAAGCGAATGTTTTTATTTTTCTCTAACGCAGTTTACAGATCGTGATGTCATTTTAAGGCGCATTTCAAGTCTTTGAAATCATCAACGTTTGCATACTCTATGACGGGGAAAATGTTGCTTGGCAGCTCTTGTCATATTTTTTAGCTACTCCGTATGCATACAACAAGCGAACTAATACACGCCCACCGGATGAATTGGAGATTGAAAAAACTTGTAACATGTGCAATTTATGCGACGGTGTGTGATTTTTTTTGACTTGAGGTGGAAAGGGAGCATTTTTCGACAGAAAAAAACGTTGCATGTGGTTGAAACGACCATTATTAGATAGTCGTACTCTCATAACACGTGCTAAATATATGACTGTATGTGTTGTTACTTGACTGGGGAAGAATTTTGTTGCTTTTTAAGTAATGGATTTGTTACCTAAAAGGTAATTTTGCGCTATTGCTTCTTAAGTAATAAGGAAAAGTTTTGCGTGTATATATATATATATATATATATATATATATATATATATATATATATATATATATATATATATATATATATATATATATATATATATATATATATATATATATATATATATATATATATATATATATATATATATATATATATATATATTTGTACGCTTTTTTATGTTATTGAATGTTGTTAGCTTTCGCAGTTAAGTTAATGTAATTGTAGAAAAACTATTAAACCTACTTGACAAGGAGAAAAAAAAGGAATAAAACAAAACTTAAAACTATCTTACTGACTAAAAAGTGAGCTAATCGTTGCAATTGAGGATTGCAACGATTTTTGTCGGAATTTGTTGATAATTTGGCTTGACATATTTTCTAATGTTTCTACATTAGTGAGCCTATAGAGATAAGTGACTTTTCACCTACGCACACTAGGGAACGTGTAAACCCGTGTAAAGTTACTTTTGTTTTCTCCAAACTGTCCAATATTTGTCCAGCTGCTAAAAACATAGCATTGCAAACAAAACAGCTACTTGTAAATATTTACCTCAACTAGTGGCACTAACACATTCGTACGTGAAAAGGTCTATGTAGCTCGTTCGTGCTAAACCAGGGAGGACGCTTCAAAATCATTTTCAAAAGCTTATTCTGAATCCTTTGAAGTGTTTTCTTCCTGGTTGCACAACAACTTGTCCAGGTGGGAACTGCATATAACATTGCTGGCCTAAAAAATTGTTTGTAAATTAACAGTTTATTCTCGAGACAAAGTCTAGAATTTCTGTTGATAAGAGAATATAAACATTTGATATACTTATTGTACATTGACTGGATATTTTCAATGTGCTCCTTGAAAGTAAGATTCTTATCATAAATTAGCCCTAAGTATTTAACTTGATCAGACCCATTTAAGACTACACCGTTCATCTTAATAACGTGGTTATTGGTGGGTTTGAGAAATGAAACTCTTGGCTTATGAGGAAAAATAATTAACTGTGTTTTAAAAGCATTAGGGGAAATCTTCCATTTCTGCTAGTATGAAAAAAATATATATCTAAACTTTTTTGTAGCCGACTTCATATAACACGAAGGCTTTTTCCTTTTGCGGAAATGCTTGTATCGTCACCATACAGAGATTTCTCACAACCTGGTGGAAAATCAGGAAGATCAGAAGTAAAAATGTTATATAAGATTGGACCCAAGATACTTCCCTGAGGCACACCAGCTCTAATAGGCAATCTATTAGATTTACCATTTAGATAGGTAACCTGAAGAGTGCGGTCAGTAAATAACTCTGTATCATTTTTGTGAGGTAAAGCGGAAAACTAAAATTTGACATTTTAACTATTAAACCTTTATGCCAAACACTGTCGAATGCCTTTTCTATTTTACAATTTTATTTTCATTTTATGTCACCCCCCCCCCCTCAAAAAATCTTGAATATTGGAAGGGGAAGAAAAAAAAGGCTCAAGCCGTTTTGTTCATTTCATTGGTTTTCCGACACGCTAAATTTAGCAACAAACAAGTCAGGTGACAGCGAGAGTATCGTCGAAAGGCAATCGAAATAAATAATAATAATAATAATAAAGTGTTATTTTTTTTATTTTTTTGACTTGCACTCAACATTCATTTGAGTGCAAGTTACAAACGTCATAACTTGCACACAAACTTTGATCAAAAAAATTTCTTTTTTTTTCGTCTCGGTGTTATTTATTTTTTGCCTCCCCCTCTGCTAACTTTGATAACCTTGGACGTAAAAAGAATTCGAAATTTGTATCAGCCTAATATGTGTTATCATTCTATTAAGAATTATTCTTTCAAAAAGTTTGCTAATAGAGGAAAGTAAACTAATTGGTTGATAACTTGATGCCTCACCTGGATTCTTCCCGGGTTTTAAAATTGGAGTGACTTTGGCATTTTTCCATTTCGTAGGAAAATGTGCTAGTGCAAAGCATCTGTTAAAAAATTTTACCAAGAAATTTCGGGAAGTCTTTTGACCAAGAGTTTTCGGGAAGTCTTTTGGTGAGGATATAGAAAATCCCATCATCTCCTGGTGCTTTCATGTTTTTTGAATTTTTTGAGAATAGTTCGCACCTCATTCAAGTTTGTTTCCAATACATCTTCAGAAAGAAATTCTTGGGTGGTGATCTGATCATACTTTTGGTTCACTTATTTTCAATAGGACTTACTACGTTCAAATTGGAGTTATGAACACTCTCGAACTGCTGAGCAAGTTTTTGAGATTTTTGTTCATTCGTTAGAAAAATGCAATCACCATCATTAAGGACTGGAATGGGCTTCGAAGTTTTCTTAAGAACCTTCGAAAGCTTCTAGAAAGGTTTTGAATAAGGTTTTAGTTGTTCAACTTCTCTCATGAAATTCTCATTTCGCAAGAGAGTGAATCTATGTTTAATTTCCTTTTGTAATTCTTGAAAAATAAATTTCAAAGCAGGATCACGAGATCTTTGATTTAGACGTCTCCGTATGTTCTTCAAACGTATAAGAAGTTGAAGTTCACTGTCAATAAATGGTGCACTAAATTTCAGTCGAGCCTTAGGAACTGATAAATTCCAGGCATTGAGAATTAAGCTGCTAAAATTATATAATGCTCAATGTCAATGTCAGCACTATTTTGTAGAATAATATCATTTAAATTTTCTTCGATCGTAGAATGATATCTATTCAAATTAGTCTTGTGATAAGTTAACACAGATCTAGTGGGATTTAAAATAGTTTCATGGGAAATAGAAAATGTTATGGGAAGATGATCAGAATCAAAGTCAGCATGAGTTTATAAATCACTGTATGAAAGACTTTGTTTTGTTAGTACCAAATCATTTGTAGATGGATTCCTAATAGAAGAATAACATGTAGGACCATTTGAAAATAAAACTGAATAAAATCCAGCCGATCAATCATTAAACAATATTTTTCCATTGGAATTGCTTTGAGCATTATTCCAAGATCGATGTTTCGCATTAAAATCACCGATGATTAAAAATTTAGATTTATTTCTTGTGAGTTTTTGCAAATCTCCTTTGAAATAATTTTTTCGCTCACCAGTGCATTGAAAAGGCAAATACACTGCGGCTATAAATAAAATGCCAATACTTGTTTCAATTTCAATTCCCAAACTCTCGATAATTTTGGTTTCAAGATGGGGTAAGACACGGTGTTTTATTCGACGGTGAATAGCTATTGCAACTCCACCACCGGCAACATTAATTTTATCAAACCTATGAACCATATAATTTGGGTTCTTTTTGCCTTTCTCCTAGAAAGGTATTGCAATCACTAGAAAAACCAAAGATATAAAAGGGGTCCCAATGGCCGAATGTCATATGCTACTCGACTTTTTTCGACGAACTGAGCATTTTCTGTATGTATGTATGTATGTGTGTGTGTGTGTATGTGCAACGTTTTTTTCTCACTCACTTTTGTCAGAAATGGCTGGACCGATTTGCATGAAATCAATTGCAAATGAAAGGTCTAGTTGCGCGATTGGGGACCTGCATGATATAATTTTCGAGTGCGCAAAATCGAAGTTGCAAGATATACCTACTTAGTTCAAGTAGCAAGCATTTTTGCATTTTAATAATTTTGGTAAGTATTCGAAACGAGGACGTTTTTTTTTTAACTTTTCCGGCTGGCAAATAAACATTTATCGATTCCTGGAAACTCGGTAGATGCGGAATGCAGCGTGAGTCAGAATAACTGGAATAATACGTGCCTGCCGACACCAAAATATGATTGAATACCATTTGACACAGTAGTTCGTACTGCGAAGAAATCATGAATCGTACAGTTAAATTACCGTAGGGTAATCGCTTCATTATTCATCTTAACAGCTAGCTGCACCTATATTTATCTTATTTCTCACATTTTTCCAATTTACCGTCGAATTTCTACAAATTTTTGAAAGTAAATCTATTTGCTTCTCGATTTTGTCAAGTGGTGGAATGCTTCAAGTTGAAAATATGGTAAAGTTTGACGATGAATTGGTCAAAAATGCGTGATGAGATGAATATATGTACTGAGATGAATATAGGAGCGATAACCCTATATTAAGGTGAAACTTCATTGAATCCAAAAATGGCCGACTTCGAGTCACCGAATTTTTTTTTCACCGTTTCGAATTTTCAAAATCACAAGACTCGGAAATACTCATTGCGTTCCCTATGAAAATTCTATTTTATGTTTGCTTCACCACAGCAAACATAAAATACCATTTTCACAGGGAACGTATTAACTATTTCCGAGTCTTGTGCTTTCGAAAATTCGAAGTGGTGACTCGAAGTCGGCCATTTTTGGATTGAATGACCTTAAATTTAATTAAACAGTTTTTTTTTATTGTTTTTACCAAAAAAGTGCACTTTATTTGGCGTTTTCTGAAGAACGAGTTGCCGCGAAATTACCGCGAATTTCGAATATTTTCTATTTTGCCACCCGCGAATTTTCAACTTTTTTGCCGCGAATTACCACTGTCTCTACTTATGTCATACAAACGAGTCATCTCTCAAACTTACAAATAACAAACTGCATAACAATTTGATATGCTGTTCAAAAGTTTTGGAAAGAAAAGAAATTCAAAGACTATTCAACACTATACCTGCATTGATCAATATATATATGGCCTCAACATGATTTAAACGTGAATTACTATTTGAACGTTCCCGGTATTACGTCAAATTTCATATTTTATACTTCAATTACAACATCAATATTTTAGAACCCAAAGAAAGAATATACCTTTATTGGATTAAAGCATTCATGTAAATCTATTTTTACAAATAATAAGTTTGAATGAGAAAGGCTGAGTCTGACCGCTAGGTGGATTAACTTAGGTTTTTAGTTTAATATTTGGCTTTAAAAGCGTTTCAGTCACAACTGCAATATGCACATCGTGGACTGTTACAAAATTGAAAAATTCATCCTCTTTCGGTTTTAAAGAGCGAGCATTCCAATTAAAAATATACAGCATTATTTAAAATCATTGCTGAATTTCAATTTCATAACAATATTAGTTGTAAATTTTATACCTACTTGAACAGCCTCATACATCGAGTTACAGTTCAACAAAGCGGACATTAACTGCAGCATGGATTGTTGTAGGTAATCAATCTTTTCGGGTGTTGGAATACCTAAATCAATACTGGCTGACTTTTCAGCACCAAACACGAATGGTTTGTTACTGTTTGAATTTGAAATATTACCTGAAAGGACACTGGCATATGAACAGCCTGGTGTTGCCTGAACAGGATTATTTGTCTGAAATTTATCTGAATTTAAATTATTACCTACAGACACACCTGCTAATGAAAGTTCTGGTGATGCCTGAACAGTATTGAAAGTCTGTTGATTACCCACATTGACAACAGGTTGTTTAGAATTCCTACGTTGTCTGGAAGCAATAATTTTGGACCTTACAGGACGATTAAAGAAATTAGATATGTGATTTCCCCCACAATTTACACATTTGAAACTATTAGTGGTCTCTTTCACGGGGCAGATATCTTGCGTGTGACTAGTGTCACCACAAATCATACATTTTGCTGCCATATGGCAGTTCCGAATTCCATGATCATAGGCTTGACAATTTCGACATTGCGTTTGATTATGGATTCCTCCATGTCTTTTGAAGTTTTCCCACTTTATTCGCACGTTAAAAAAAACACGTGCTTTTTCCAAACATTTTAAATTATTTACTTTGGTACGATCAAAATGTACTAAGTAATTTTCCTGGTGTATTCCAGTTTGATTAATTTTTGCATTTGCCTTTCGTTGCATCAAAATTACTTGGTTGGGGGCAAAACCAAGTGATTCTGACAAACAATCTTCAATTTCATCAATAGTTTGACCATTTGAAAGACCATTCAAAACAGCCTTAAACGGTCTCTCGTTTTTGGCATCAAAAGAATAAAATTTATACATCTTTTCAGTGAAATACTGTAAAAGATGTTTATGGCCATCAAAAGATTCGGCCAAAATACGAATTTCGCCTTGGCGGCCAATTTGAAAATTAACTTTCACATCCGACAGAAATGATGATAGTTCTGATCGAAATGCTTTAAAATTTGCTACAAATACCACAATAGGTGGAACTTTAACCTTCTTCATAACGGCTTTATGCTCAGTATGAGAAGTTCGAAATTCTTGATCCCCAACGGAAGAAAGAATATCATACCTGTTAGCCGAAATTTCAGTGTCACTTGAAGGAGATGCCTCACGTTTCCTTGAAGCCGCATCAAAGCGAGCTTTTTTATTTCTTCCAGGCATAACTGGAAAACTTCACTTCACTATAGAATTTAAGTAGAAATATCTCAAACCAAATTTACTCACTAAACACTCGTTAACGTTAGAAACTAATTTATTACTTTGCGTTTCAACAGGTAGTCTTTTAACAAGATTGCCTGTTGAAAGCGAAAAACAAAATTTCAATATCTCTCGGTAGTCTGAGATTTAGCCTCGAGCTTTAGGTAAAATGCGACCGTACTGTAGGACAGTTCAAGTCGATCTGAAAAGGGAACTGTTTTTGTTGCATAACGCGCCGTATCCGTTTTCATTAGAGTTTATTATTGGGCAAATCGGACATTGAACAACAAATAAAAAACGCGATTTATCGTGAGCAACTTGTTAGTTCGGTTTAGTTTAATTGCACATGTAATGAGGAATAACAAAATGTGTTAAGGGATTGCAACAGCCAATTTTGGAATAGACAGTGCTGTTTTTCTGTCAAGGTAGACCGGAGTGAGCCACGCAATACGAGGGGTGCATGAAAGATGACGGCATATGGTGTATTTTCTAACACTCCTCTTCACCAAGTGCCGTCCATAACCTTCGTTGATGACAGTCCTAAGAGTTCAGACAGCTTTTTGAGTTTTGTGGTTCCAAGCGGCTTATTTAGAAGGTCAGCCGCCATCCGATCGGTGGGACAATACTCGAGTCGTATTACTCTCTTGTTGACCAGCTCTCGAACAAACCTCTCCTTCGTCTCTATGTGCTAAGAGCGACGACTAACTCGATCTGATAGCACAAGCTGGATGCATCCTTGATTGTCCTCCATTATGCATGTCGGACCGTCAAATGTTTCACCCATGTCACAGAATAATCTTCTTAACCATACCGCCATAGAGAGCTTCGTAGCCGCAAGGTTACAGAGTCCGCTTTGATAAGCGAGTGGTCGTGGGTTCGAATCTTAGTAGAATCAGGCCATGTGGTTGTCAAAGGACTTTAACATGGGTTCATTCTCAGGTTCTCCACCACATACCCTTCCTTCAAGCTGAATTCTATAGAAACCATACCGCCTCTTGGCTGGCCTCTCCGAGCGCGACATACTCGGACTCCATAGAGCTGAGCGTGACAATGTGCTGGATCCTGCTGCCCCAGGAGATTGCTCCTCCTGAATAGAGGAAAGCATAGCCTGCTGAGGACCGACGAGTACGTCTATCGCCAGCCCAATCGGCATCTGAGAATCCGTAAAGTCCCTGGTCGTTCGTGTACTGCAGCTTAGCCCCTTTTGTTGATTTTAGATAACGAAGCACTCTCTTCGCAGCAAGCGAATCGTTTTTGGTAGGAGCGCACACGTTCCGACCAAGGATAGATGCACTCACGGCGATATCGGGACGAGCGCACACACCGACGTAAAGCAGGGCACCCACGAGACTACGGTAAGCCGTGTTATCCGGGAACGGTGAGCTGATATCAATCGATGAAGTGTACCCAGTATCCATCGGACACATGGTAGTCTTAGCATCCTGTTGTTCGAATCTTGCAGAGATTTTTCCGATGTAGCTCTCCAAGCACATGCTGTATTTTCCGCCCTGTCGCTGAATTTCCAAACCTAGGAAGAAGCTTGACTCTCCTAAATCGATAATGTCAAACTTCGCACTCAATGCTTTGGTCACTCGGTCGATCTCCGAAGAATCTTGGCAAGCGACCAGTATGTCGTCGACATATACGAGCAGGTAGACTCTCAGTCCACCAACGACCTTGGTGTACAAACACTGGTCCGCTTTACTCTGCGTAAATCCTAAGCTCAGCACAACGCTATGTAGACGCTGGCTACAGCACCTGGCTGATTGTTTGAGGCCATAGATGCTGCGGCGAAGCCTAAACGCTAACCGTTCTTTACCCTTCTTGATAAAACCAGGAGGTTGTTTCATGTACAGTTCTTCTGCCAAGTTTCCGTAAAGGTATGCGGTCTTGACGTCCAGCTGTCGAAGCACCAAATTACGTTGAGATGCTACTGCTAGCAAAGCTCGTAGGATGGTTTGCTGGATCACAGGGGCGAATGTTTCCTCAAAATCCTGCCCATACTTTTGTGTGTAGCCCTGAGCTACTAGACGAGCTTTATATTTGACGATATCAGTGGCCGCACTCCTTTTGATTTTATAAATCCACCTACAGCCGACTGCCTTGCGACCGAGGGGAAGTTCGGTGAGCTCCCACGTGCCATTTCGATCATGGGAATCCAACTGCTTCTTCATCGCAGCTCTCCATTCCTCTTTGTCCGGGCCAGATAATGCCGCTTCCAAGCTTTGCGGCTCATCGTCTGCAGTCTGAACATAGAATGTCTCATCAATAAGACGACGAGGGGGAATCCCCTTGTTGATGCGAGATGATCGACGAAAAATTTCTTCCAGTTTCAATCCTTCGAAATCGGACTCGGTCTCGGTAGAACTGTGGAACTTATTGCTATCATCGGAGTTATTTTCTGGATTCTCAGCTTCTTCCGGTTCCTCGATTTCCGGTTCGTTCCCGTCATTCTCGTCGAAGGCAGGCAGCTTCAAAATAGCATTACTTTTTGCGGGAGGAATCAAGCTTGTACTAGATTGAAGTTCCTCGTGAGTACCGCTAGCCAGCTCAAGAAACTTGGGGTCCCTGCTAATGGTGACACGGTTCGTCGTGAGGTCTAAAAACGATAGGCCTTCCTTCCGTCGGCGTACCCGACGAACACTATCATTTTCGCTTTCGGATCCAATTTCCGTCTTTTCTCGTCCGGTACGTGAACATACGCTTCAGTGCCGAACACACTCAGGAAAGAATAATTGGGTTTCTTCCAGCAGTCGCAGCAGTCGGCAGCAAGTTTTGCAGGAAATTGGCAGTTGACACTACCTCGCCCCAGAATTATTTGCCGAGACTAGCTTCCGTCAGAAGACATCGCATCATCTCTTGCAAACTACGATTCTACCGCTCAGCGGTCCCGTTTTGTTGCGGACTATACGGGGCTGTCTGCTCCAGTCGAATTCCATTCGTCGTCAAAAATCTCTTCAAGTCATTGCCGGAATACTCTCCGCCTCCATCCGAGCGGATCACTTTTGGCTATTGTCCAACCTGGTCAGCAGCCTCAGACTTGTTGGTTATCAGATACAGAACGCAATTACGGCTGTAATCGTCAACTATCGTCATCAAATAACGGTTTCCGCTGGGAGTTGCTACCTCCAAAGCGCCACAGAAATCGATATGGACGAGATCTCCAATGGCGCCGGATGTGGACACAGATTTGTTTGGAAACGGTGTGCGACTCATTTTTCCTTCATAGCACACTCCGCAATCGGATTTCACATCACATTCCTGCAAGTTCAGACCGGTTCCCAGACCCTCTCGGACGATTTTCTCGACGAATGTTAACTCAACCTCGGGGCGGCTTTCCAACGCCGTGATCAACTCGTCGTAGGAATCGTTAAGGCTCGACAAAATAATGGCAACCAGCCAGTAGTCCGTCAGCGCATCACCCATTTTCGACAGCCGATTGGACAGTTGCGTGATATTTGCCAAATGATCGGCCATATTCCCATTCTCCGGCAAGTGCATCCGGAAAAGCTTATATTTAAAAAGTCTCCAGAACACGCTTCTGTCCATAGCTTTCGAACTACAAGTCCAATCTATATAAAATTCAAAAGTTAAGGGTTTTTTAGGAAGCCCGTTTATTTAAAACCAATTTTGTTCAAATCGGTTGTGTAGTTTCTGAGATAATGAAGTTTCATAATTTTTACATTCTGATACGTAACAGATAAGATTATAATAAAATTCAAAAGGGTCTTATGAAGCCACTAGAACTTTCATTTGCATTATTAGTTTCATGAAGCCATCTCTGAGCAAATCGAGTGAGATTGGGAGAGCGTTACATACATACATACATACATACACACACACACACCTATACACACACACCCATACAGAAAATGCTAAGCTCGTCGAACTAAGTCGATTGATATACGACATTCGACCCTTTGGAGCACTTTTATACGTTTGGTTTTTGCCGTGATTGCTATACCTTTCTAGGAGAACCACAATATATCTAACTAATGGTAGCAGTGGTCATAGGCTCCTACAGGAGAAAGGCAAAGATCAATAGTCTTATGGCGCAACTAGACCTTCCATATGATACTAATTTTATGAAAATTGGTTCAACCATCTCTGAGAAATATGAGTAAGATCGAATAGTCTCCAGAACACATCTCTTTCCATAACTTTTAAACCAAATGTTCAATCTTTATAAAATTCGAATGTTAAGGGTTTTTTTAGGTAGCTCGTTAATTTAGAACCAATTTTGTTTAAATCGGTTCTGTAGTTTCTGAGATAATGAACCTTCGTTATTTTCACATTTTGATACATAACATATAAACTAAAAATCCCATTACAATATAATTTAATAGGGTTTCATGGGGCAACTAGACCTTCCATTTGAATTTTTTTTTTTTTTGAATATCGGTCCAGTCATCTGAGCAAATCGAGTGAGGTTGAAAATTTGCACATACACACACACATACAGAAAATGCTAAGCTCATTGAGTTGAGTTGAGTTGGGTGATATATGCCATTCGACCGTTTGGAGCACTTGTATACCTTCGGTTTTGCCAGAGATAGTTATACCTTCCTTGAAGAAAGGCAAGAATTCGTGAATGATATAAACTCATCGGAAAACGTTTATATTTATAACTTCTGGACCACATGTTTATTCATTGTAAAAATCATCGATGGTTCTGAAGACAGCATGTTCATTTGATACCTGTTTTGTTCCAATCGGTTGTGTAGTTTCTGAGATGATGAAGTTTCGTGATTTTCACATTTCGTTACATAAAAGACAGCGTTACAGTCCGATTATAATAAAATTCAATAGAGTCTTATAAGGAAACTAGACCTTTCATTTTCAACTTATTTCGTAAAAATCGGTCCAGCCATCTCTGAGAAAAGTGGGTGAGTTCAAGTAGTCTTAGGATAATGTTTCTTTTCATAGCCTGATTTCACATTATTATACACAATGAACAAAGTTAAAGTCCAATTACAATAAAATTCAATAGGGTCTTATGGGGCAATAAGACCTTCCATATGACACTAATTTTGTGAAAATCGGTTCAGCCATCTCTGAGAAAAGTGAGTGAGATTAAACAGTCTTTGAAACACGTTTCTTTGCATAACTTTTGAACTACATGTCCAAATACTGAAAAGAAAAGTTAATTCACAAATGGTCCTTAAAACAAGCCCGTTCTTTTGATACCAATTTCGTTCAAATCGGTTGTGTAGTTACTGAGATATTGAAGTTTTGTGATTTCCACATTTTGATACATAACCTCGAAACTAAAAATCCGATTACGATAAAATTCAATAGGGTTCTATGGGGCAACTTGTAATTAGTTTCATGAAAATCGGTCCAGCCATCTCTGAGAAAATCGAGTGAGATTGGGAGACCCTTACATACATACACACACATACAGAAAATGCTCGTCGAACTAAGTCGATTGATAAACGAGATTCGACCCTCTGAAGCACTTCTATACCTTTGGTTTTTCCAGTGATTGCTCTACCTTTCTAGGAGAAAGGCAAAAAGCTTTCCCAAAAACTGTAAGAGTGACTTTTTTACAATTAAATTTAGAAGCTCCGTTGAGCTTTTTGTGTCTTTTAATTTTTTCAATAAGAAAAAAAGTAGGAAAGTATACTAGAAAAATAATAAATGAAATTAGGCAGCTTACTAAAGAAGGATGACGGTTTAAAACATGACAATTGACGTAGACTGACGAGAATTGGTAATTTACCCTAGGTAAACACGTGATTTTGTGACTCGTTTGGGCGTAAATTTTGTTCGTTTTGCGTGAAATCCAACCATTTTTGAGATATTCAAAATTTCAGTGTACATTCTTGTAATTTTGGGGTATGTGATTATAAGGAAATGCACAAGGTGCCTGTATAATAGCGAATTTCTTTATTCAACTGCGTCAGGGCAAATCTGCCGAGCAATAAAAAAACGGCATCGCAATTTACTAAGCAAGTAAAAAAGCACGTGCGGTGGTGGGTTGAAGCTGACAAATTTAACAGTGCGCTTCGGGCAGCACGCCAGGTCAAAACTGGGTCAAAATCGAGCGAATAAAGAAGGGTTTTGACAGCAGTTTGTGCGCTTCCAGGTCAAATCGAGGTGATCTGGTGGAATAAAGAAATTCGCTATAAGTGAACACCCCAAGTAACAATTATTGTTGCCTAAACATTTACTCGATCACTTTTATTAGGCTACAGTTGAACAATAACCGAAATGGAAAATAAAAAACATCTGTTAAATGGTTGTTTAGTTGAATTTGGAGAAATTATCCGACACACAGTTGTTTAGGAACAGCGAAGAGGGTTTTGAGCAACAACAGCAGAATATTGTATTCAACACTTGTTAAACCAGCGTTGAATAGATGCACCAGAAAACATTTATTAGCCTACTGTTCTGTATGTGTTCGACCTTTGCTCGAATAAAATATTTATTAAACAATTGTTAAACCTTGCTCGACTGTTCAAATGCTCTTGTTAAATGCGTGTTTAATAATAATATTTGAAAACGTTTGTTTCGCGTATAAGAATATACTTATGCAGCTCACACTGAATAGTAGCGTGGAAAAAACGTTTAGACGATATTTATTCAGCTATTTTAGCACAAACAAAATGTAAAAATTAAGTTCGAAGAAATTAGTTGAACCATATTTATTTGTGGTAATATTTTTTATCATAATTCTCATTGTTAACTTCATTTATATCGGAAGGCACCATCGTCACACGCCACCCTTTTTTTCTAAACCATCTTTTTTATTGGGTCCCTGATGAGATTCGAACTTGTGATCCATTGCTTGGCTGCCATCGATAAATGCATGTGAGCTAATCTGTAGTTATCGATGAATGCAGTTGAGCTTATCTTTAATATGACGTGCGCAGTGTTAAAAGTGAATATGCTTCTAAACGTTCTGATCTAATAAATGTTGAACAGGCATTATATAACTGCTGGAATATAAGCTTCTTGCACGCACCTCTAAACAAAGCGTACCGGTTGATTTGACATAACCATTGTTTGCAAGCAGCAACTGCAGCGTGCAAGAAGCTTATATTCCAGTAGTTATGTGATGGCTGTTCAACATTTATTACACTGGGATCGCTTTTTACGCGGATGGTTTTTATGCGTTTTTGCCTTTCTCCTAGAAAGGTATAGCAATCACTGGAAAAACCAAAGGTATAAAAGTGGTCCCAATGGCCGAATGTCATATACCACTCGACCTCTTTCGACGAACTGAGCATTTTCTGTATGTATGTATGTATGTGTGTATGTTTGTGTGTGTGTGTATGTGCAACTTTTTTTTCTCACTCACTTTTCTCAGAGATGGCTGGACCGATTTTCATAAAATTAATTGCAAATGAAAGGTCTAGTTGCGCCATAGGTTGCTATTGAATTTCATCGTAATCGGATTTTTAGTTTAGAGGTTATGTATCAAAATGTAAAAATCACGAAACATCAATATCTCAGAAACCACCCAACCGATTTCAGTAAAACTGGTTTCAAATGATCGGGCTGTCTCCAGAACCCTTAACTTTTAAATTTCGTTATGATTGAACATATGGTTCAAAAGTTGTGTAAAGAAAAGTTATCCTGAGATTGTTTAAACTTACTCATTTTTCTCAGAGATGGCTGAACCGATTTTCACAAAATTAGTGTCAAATGAAAGGTCTAGTTGCCCTATAGGTTGCTATTGAATTTCATTGCAATCGGATTGTAACTTTGTACGTTGTTCATAAAAATGTGAAATCACATAATGAAAGTAACCATATTGACTTTCTCCTAACGATCACTGGCTAAATAAAAGGTAGAAAAGTGATCCAAATGGCCGAATGTCATATGCTACTCGACTCAGTTCGACGAATCGAGCATTTTCTGCATATATGCATGTATAGGTGTATATGTGTGTGTGTGAGTGTGGGTGTGTACGTGTGTATGTGCATTTTTTTTCGCACCCACTTCTCTCAGAGATGGTCTGACCGATTCTTTCTATCATGGTGTCAAATGAAGGGTTCATTTGCCGCTTAGGTTGCTATTGAATTTCATTGTAATCAAACTTTTAGTTTTGGCGCTGCGTCAGAATGTAAAAAAAGCTCTTATATCTCAGAAGCTGTGAACATAGTTGAATTCAAATCAATGGGCTTTTTAATCCTTAAACAATGAATTTCATAATGTTTGAACATGTGGTTTGAAAGTTATAGAAAGAAACGTAACCCGGAGACTGTTTAAAACTATAGCTACGATCAAAATATGTGGCCTCAACATCATTTTTATTTGATATTGTACTATTTCAATGTTTGCGGCCTTGCTCGGGATTGAAGTTGAAATTAAAAGTCATTTCTATCATTTCACTTTTTGCCTTTTTCCTAGAAAGGTTTAGCAATCACTGCAAAAACTAAAGGTATAAAAGTGCTCGAAAGGGCCGAATGTCGTATACCACTCGACTTAGTTCGACGAGCTGAGCATTTTCTGCATGTGTATGTGTGGGTGTGTGTGTAACGCTCTCCCAATCTCACTCGATTTTCTCAGAGATGGCTGAACCGATTTCAATGAAACTAATTGCAAATGAAAGGTCTAGTTACCCTATAAGACCCTATTGAATTTTATTGTAATCTGATTTCTAGTTGAGAGGTTATGTATCAAAATGTAAAAATCACGAAACATCAATATCTCAGAAACTACACAACCTATTTGAACAAAATTGGTTTCAAATGAACGGGCTCTCTGAAAAATTTTTAACTTTTGAATTTTATGAAGATTGAACATTGAACATTGGTTCAGAAGTTATGGAAAGAAACGTGTTCTGGAGACTATTTAATCTCACTCATGTTTCTCAGAGATGGCTGGACCGATTCTCATAAAAGTGTCATATGGAAGGTCTTGTTGCCCCATAAGACCCTAATGATTTTTTTTTGCAAAGGGATCTATGTTATGTTGAAAAATGTGAAATCCAGCTATGAAAAGAAACATATTCCGAAGATTACTTGGACTCAATCACTTTTCTCAGAGATGGTAGACCCGATTTCCACAGAATTAGTATCAAATGAAAGGTCTAGCTGCCTCATAACACCCTATTGAATTTTGCTGTAATCGGACTGTAACTTCGTCTGTAATGTATCGAAATGTGAAAATTACGAAACTTCATTATCTTAGAAACTACACAACCGGTTTGAACAATATTGATATCAGATGAACGGGCTTGTTAAGGGTTAACTGATGAATTATGATTGAACACGTGGTTTCAAAGTTTGGCTCCCCCATACGTTCCCTTTTCATTTGATTGTAATCAAACTTAAGCAACCGTTATGTTTCAATTTGTAAAACAACGAAAGTCTATTATCTCAAGTATTACACGACTTATTTGAACATAACTAGTGTCATACAAACGAGTCATCTCTCAAACTTACAAAAAACAAACTTCATAACAATTTGAAATGCTGTTCAAAAGTTTTGGAAAGAAAAGAAATTCAAAAACTATTTAATACTATACCTGCTTTGATCAATATATACAACAACATGATTTAAATGTGGCATCGTACTTTTTGAACGGTCCCGGTATCGCTCGTGATTAAATTGTTCGAAATTGAGAGTCATTTCTTTTATTTCGCTGTTTCTTAAGCACCAACATTACGTCAAATTTCTTATTTTATACTTTAATTACAACATCAATATTTTAGAACTCAAAGAGTGAATATACCTTTATTGGATGTATGCATTCATGTAAATCTATTTTTACAAATAATAAGTTTGAATGAGAAAGGCTGAGTCTGACCGCTAGGTGGATTAATTTAGGTTTTTTGAACGGGATATTTCTACAATAACGCGGATTATTTTTATTCGATTCGGAAGATGGTTTGTACGCGGTATCAAATAAGTTTAGTATGAATATATCTAATCTAATCTTTTAAATGCGGTATAACCAACCGCGTAAAAAGCGACCCCAGTGTAGACCAAAACGTTTAGAAGCATATGAGCCGTTGAGAGCAAAAGTGGTACATGTGCCATTTTTGCACTTTTTGGGTTTTTTGCATAAATTGATGCAGAACGCAGTAATGTACTAATATGTCCAACACGCTCGGCCGTTTTTACTCTAAATTGGGTAAATTTTGACTCAATTTCGTTAAAAGTGGATCTACCCTAAACAGAGTAACCATGTAGTTACACATTTTTGAGTAGCATGGATAAATGTCAAAAACGGAGTACTACTTACTCATTTAAAAAAAGCATGAATTAGCCAAATTAAGTAACTGTTACTCAGTTTCGTTAATTTGACTTCCCTACGCAAAAGAAAACAATAGGAAATTCGGAAATTAAAATTTGAAAACAACATAAGAAAAATCGTTAAAATGTTGTAGATTTATTTCCCATCAAGTTACCTAATTATTAATATTTTATATTATTACCATCTTTCGGATTGCTTCGCGTAAAAAAGCTACAACTCGGTACAAGTATCATGGAGACAAAGCCCAGCACTAGGGAGAGCCCAAATGTGGATAAATCAGCGCTGTGTTTATTGTCCTATGTTAGAAAGGTGCCCACGTATTTAACTTCAAGATTGCTTCCATCGTACAAGGAAAGAATTCCTTCTGGTATTATGACTGTAAGGGCCGTTCCCACCAACAACCTAGCATCAAACGTATACTCCAACAGCATCACTATTAACAGTATACTTCCAGCTATATAGGAACCAACTAGTATTACAAAAAGAATAAGCATTACCGTCTCATCTATGATTTAAGAATATGGATCTGACCACTCAAATAGCTTGATCAATATTTTACAAAATCAATGTAACGAAAACAGAAATTATTCGAACAAGCGGACGTGTCCAATATTTTTATGCACTCATTCTTCGCGTTTCGTTCTCTCACTACTGCAGCACACACTTCTTTGACTTGTGGCTCATATATCAAAGAGCGGATTATTATTTTATTGTTAACTATTCGTTGCAGTACTTTCAACACTAAATCCATGTACGAATAAGCGAAACAAACAGGGAACTGTTAAATGACTAGCTTTTGTTTACAGCAAACTGATATAAAATGAACGGTTACCCAAAAGTGGGCAAAACAAAAAAATACGAAAATTGGGTGAAAATTACTCAGTTTCGTTAATCAATATTACTCATTTTTTGACATTTTGAATCAAAATACGAAAGTGAGTACTTTCTAACCAATTTAGAGTAAAATTGAACGAGCGTGAAGAAAAACCGAGATCTGACAACCTAAACCAAAGTTATAGCCAAAACAATTTTTGGTGAATAACATAATCACCATTTCGTTGAGAGCAAAAGTGGTACATGTCCAGTCTGTGCATGTTAGATGAATTGTAAGTCGAGGATCTTAGGATATAAAACAATCATGTCTTCAGCAAAGTTGGTCAAGTGATTTAGTACTTTTAGATGAAGATCTGTCTGCTTTGGAAATTTCCCACTACGTGGCGCTACACCTATTTCAGTATCAAATCGTATGCTGTTACCAAATACATATACATTAGCGCCACGAAGAGACAGAATTCCTTAACAAACAGATCATCATTCAATAGTACTCAATCATTTGGACAACTCTGCTGAAGACATGAATGTTCTATGTCCTAAGATTAGCGAGCTATAAATGCATCCTTAATGCTTAGACTGGACATGTACCACTTTTGTTCTCAACGTTTTCTGGTTGTCATTATTTTTCCCATAGAACAAAAGTGGTACATGTTTTTCCATTGAAGTTTGTGTAAGTTTCTCAACCAGAACTCGTTATGATTTCATGTACCGTCTTATGAAACCTTTCCAGCAATGATTTAGTGCAGTTATGTTGGAAAAAAATGTTGAAAATAATTTACTATTAGAGTGTTTTCGTTTATCGCGTCTCCTGAAAAATTCACTTAATGGCACATGTACCACTTTTGCTCTCAGCTGCTCATATTCACTTTACACACTGCACACGTCATATTAAAGATAAGCTCACATGCATTCGTCGATGGCAGCCAAGCAATGGATCGCAAGTTCGAATCTCAACAGAAGCCCAGCAAGAGATAGTTTTTGTTGCCTTTTAATACAAATTAAAAAATCACCGATATCATTTCCACAAGTATGAAAAATAAAGCTAATAAAAATAATTTTAACAAAAAAATCGAGCTATTATATATTATATTTTTTTGTGCTAAAATAGCTGAATTAAACCGTTTTTAAGCTACTATTCAGCGTGAGCTGCATAAGTATGTTCTAATGCGCGAAACAAAGGTTTGTAAACACTATTATTAAACAAAGTTAAACAAGCATTTAACAAGAGCATTTCAACTGTCGAGCAACGGCTTAGCAAATGTTTCATTGATATTTTATTCGACAGATCGAACACATACAGAACAGTAGCCTAATAATTTTTTTTGCGATGCATCTATTCAACGCTGGTTTAACAAGTGTTGAATGAAATGTTCTGATGTTGTTGTTTAAAACCCTCTTCGCCGTTTCTAGACAACTGTGTGCCGGAAAATTTCAACTATTGAACAGAAATTTTCTACTTTCCATTTCGGTTGTTGTTCGACTGTTGTCTAATCAAAGTTATTCAATAATTGTAAAATGTTGTTCAAATTTTCATAGAGTTCCTCACTTTCCGAGAATAAAAAAAAATCTTTCGGGGCATTACTGACGTTGATTTGAAAGTACACAAGTTGCTAAATCTTTTAGTGGTTTAAAAAAATGTTTATACTGCAATAAATCTATACCTATAAAAATGCAGTTCGGTCTGTCTGTCTGATCCATATAGGCTCGGAAACTACCGAACCGATCGACGTGAAAATCTGTATGTAGGGGTTTTAGGGGCCGAGAAAGGTTCCTATGATGTTTTGAGACCCCTCCCTCTTCTAGAAGGGAGGGCCCTCATACAAATGAACCACAAATTTCTGCACATCTCAAAAACTAACCAAGTGAATGGAACCAAATTTGACATGTGGGTGTTTTTAGGAGTAACAAATATGTCCATATTGGTTCGACAACCCTCCCTCTTCTGGAAGGGAGGGGTTCCATACAAATGAACCACAAATTTCTGCACATCTCAAAAACTAACCAAGTAAATGGAACCAAATTTGACATGTGGGTGTTTTTAGGAGTAACAAATATGTCCATATTGGTTCGACAACCCTCCCTCTTCTGGAAGGGAGGGCCCCCATACAAATGAACCACAAATTTCTGCACATCTCGAAAACTAACCAAGTAAATAGAACCAAATTCGATGTTTTTAGTGATAATAAATATATCCATAATAGTTTTACACCCCTCCCTCTTCTACAAGGGAGGGGTCACATACAGATGAAACACGAATTTCTGAAAAACAGCGGCAAATGACCAAATACCACCCCATATGGGTATTTCCGGAATTTTTATGATGCACTGAACACACAAATCGACCTATCGACCTCAGACAACATTTTGAATTGTAAGATGGCGACTTCCGGTGTCTGTAAAACAGCCGAAAATGACCAAATACCACCCAATATGAGCGTTTCTTCAACCAGAACGACGCTCAGAGGCCAGAAGTTGTTTCCAAATGTCATTTTAAAATCCAAGATGGCGACTTCCGGTGTCTAGAAAACAGCGGCAAATGACCAAATACCACCCAATATGGGTATTTCCAGAATGCATCATAACATTATAACAGCACTGAAGCCACAAATCGACCTCAGACAACATTTTGAATTGTAAGATGGCGACTTCCAGTGCCTATGAAACAGCCGAAAATGACCAAATATCACCCAGCATGAGTGTTTCTTTAACCAGAATGACGCTCAGAGGCCAAAAACTGTCTCCTAATGCCATTTTGAAATTCAAGATGGCGACTTCCGGACCTCAGACAACATTTCGAATTGTAAGATGGTGACTTCCGGTGTCTGGAAAACAACCAAAAATGGCCGGTTTCCATCCAATATGAGTATCTCCTCAACCAGAATGATGCACAGAAGCTAAAAATCGATCACTGACACCATTTTGAATTTAAAGATGGCTACTTCCAGTGGCTGTCAAACAGCCGAAAATGACCAAACACCCTTCAATATGAATGTTTCTGGAACCAGAATGACACCCGAAGGTCAGAAATTAATTTCACATGCCATTTTGAAGTCCAAGATGACGACTTCCCGTTTCTCAAAAACAGCCTCAAGTGACCAAATACCACCCAATGTATCTCTGGAACCAGAATGATGTAAGGAGCTGAAAATTGACCTCAGACACCATTATGAATTGTAAAATGGTAACTCCCGGTTTCTTGAAAAACGGCCAAAAATAACCGATTTCCATACAATATGAGTATCTTCGGAACCAGAATGATACACAGGAGCTAGAATCGACCATAGACACCATTTTGAATTCTAAGATGGTGATATCCGGTTCCTGGAAAACAGCCGAAAATGATCGAACAACACCCAATATGGGTGTTTCTTAAACCAGAATGACGCTCAGGGGCCAGTAATTGTCTCCAAATGCCATTTAAAAATTCAAGATGGCGACTTACGGTTTCTGAAAAATAGCCTAACGTGCCCAAATACCACCCAATATGAGTATCACCGGAACCAGAATGATGCAAGGAGCTAAAATTGACCTTAGACACCATTTTGAATTGTAAGATGGCAACTTCTGGAAAACAGCGGAATACTACTACATATGAATATTTCCGTAATCGAAATAATGTATAGAAGCCAAGCATTGACCCTGGAAACCATCTTGAATTCGAAGATGACCACTTTCAGTTTCTGAAAAACAACGAAAATAACTGAATACCACCCAATATGAGTATTTCCGGAATAGAGGTGATGTACTAAAAGCAACCCCATATTTGTTTATTTTTGGGTCCATATTTGTTTATTTTTGGGTCATTTTCGGCAGTTTGCCAGTCACCAAAAGTTGCCATTTTACAACTCAAAATGTTGTCTGAGGTCGATTTGTGGTTTCAATGCATCATCACGATTTCGCAAATACCCATATTGGGTGGTATTTCGTCATATCTCGCTGTTTTTCAGAAACCGTGCGTCACCATCTTGGATTTCAAAATCGTATTCAGAGACAATTTCTGGCCTCTGAGCGTCATTCTGGTTTTAAAAAACACCCATATTAGGTGGTATTTGGTAATTTTCGTCTTTTATCCAGTCACCGGAAGTCGCCATCTTACAATTCAAAACGTTGTCTGAGGTCGATTTGTGGCTTCAGTGCGTCATAACAATCCCGGAAATACCCATATTTGGTCATTTGCCGCTGTTTTTCAGAAACCGGAAGTCGCCTTCTTGGATTTCAAAATGGCATTTGGAGACAATTTCTGGCCTCTGAGCGTTATTCTGGTTAAAAAAAACACCCATATTAGGTGGTATTTGGTCATTTTCGGCAGTTTTCCAGTCACCGGAAGTCGCTATTTTACAACTCAAAATGTTGTCGGAGATCGATTTGTGGTTTCAGTGCATCATCACGATTTCGGAAATACCCATATTGGGTGGTATTTGGTCATATCCCGCTGTTTTTCAGAAACCGGACGTCACCATCTTGGATTTGAAAATGATATTTGGAGACATTTTACCGGAACCGGTAGTTTCCATCTTAAGTTTGACAATGACGTCTGTAGTCTAAATTTTTTTGCTTTCAGAAACCTCAACATATCAAATGGGGTTTCATTTGCTTGATTATTTCTCGAGATGTGCAGAAATTTGTGTGGAACCCCTCCTTTCAGAAGAAGGAGGATGTCGAAACATTATAGACATCTTTGTTACCCCTAGAAATATTCACCTGCCGAATTTGGTTCCATTTATTTGGTTTGTTCTCGAGATGTGCAGAAATGTGTGTTCCATTTGTTTGGAACGCCTCCCTCACATAAGAGGGAGGGGTGTCGAACCATTATGGACATATTTGTTACCTCTAAAAACATTTACATGCCAAATTTGTTCTATTTGATGGATTGGTTCTCGAGCTGTGCGAAAGTTGTGTTTCTTTTGTATGGGACCCCTCTCTTTTGAAAGGAGGAGGGGCGTCAAACTGTTATGGATATATTTGATACCCCTAAAAACATCCACCTGTCCGATTTGGTTCCATTTACTTGGTTAGTTTCGAGATGTGCATGAATTTGTGTTTCATTTGTATGGAACCCCTCCCTTTTAGTAAAGGGAGGGGTGTCAAGCTATTATGGCTATATTTGAAACCCCTAAAAACACCCACCTGCCGAATTTGGTTCCATTTGCTTGGTTAGTTTTCGAGATGTGCATGAATTTGTGCTTCATTTGTATGGGACCCCTCCCTTCCAGAAGAGGGAGGAGTGTCAAACCATTATGAATATATTTGTTACCCCTTAAAAACATTCACCCGCCAAATTTGGTTCCATTTGCTTGGTTTGTTTTCGAGATGTGCATGAATTTGTGTTTCATTTGTATAGGATCCCTCCCTTTCAGAAGAGGGAGGGGTCTCGAACTATCTTAGTCACCTTTCTCGGCCCCTAAAACCCCCATATACAAAATTTCACGCCGATCAGTTCAGTAGTTTTCAAGCCTATATGGAACAGACAGACAGATAGACAGACAGACAGACAGAGCTGCATTTTTATATGTATAGATTGTTCTACCGAGAAGAGAGCAAAAATGAAAGAAAGAGAATGGGAAAAGATGAAATATGAAACGTGGTGAAATCATACCTTTTTTTCTCCATAATCGGACCGGTTGCATTGTTTAGGTAATCTTTTGTAGTTTTTATGAAAATTTATATAAAAATAGATTTGAAAAAAATGAGTTTTTTTAGATAGTTAATGTTTATTTTTCTTTAACCTTGTTCTCACAAAAAGTAAATATCATTTTAGAGTGTATATTTTTTCGGAAAGACGTCACACCGATCAAACGTACACTAAAAATATTTTTAATCAATACTTTCCCAAAATAGCATTTTCCAATAGCTTCTCAAAAATTAAAAGTTCCAAAAAATTAAACCAATAGCACAAAATGGCATCTTCTGCCTATAGAAACGTCTATGAAAAGTTTTAGTCAAATCAAAAATGACAAATTAAAAGAAAAATTAACTGACATTTTTGTGGAACTACTCTACTTGTATAGGGATACCATCCGTCCTGATTTAGCAGGACATGTCCTGATTTTGAGATCCATTTGGAGCGTCCTGATTTATTTTTCATATTTTAGCATTTGTCCTCATTTTTCTGAATGATGCCGGATATTCAAAAAGGAAGCAAACTATTCAGTACTTTCATCTTGACTCCGGGAAGAAACGAACTTATTTCAAACGATTTTTGACGTAGGACTACGTCTAACCGCACTGTATCGAGATTCATTCTGAGGAAACTAAAAACCAAGATGTAACGTCGGAATGAAAGATTTCAAACGGTAATACTGATGTAACCACATGATGGATCACAATAATCAATATGTCGTTGGATTGATAAAATGATGAACAATTTTGTGATTCTTCATATATCATTGTTACTTAATTGTTAAACAGTGAAAATTGATGAAAAGTTTCAAGGTCGTATTTTTACGAACAATGTACCAATCACATGCGAACACTCCTGGCACAGACTTCATGAGTGGACACCAACTGTCTGCTATGACAACCTCTATTCAGTGGCAAAAAAAAATTGACAGAATCTCCCCGTCCCAATAGGTCAACTAATATTTGCTTCTATGAACCTAGACTATTTTGATGTCTCGAAAGTAAAGCTTTTTCGGAAAGTTCGTAACAACCTCCTTTATCAGACAATTAAACGATCTGTTGTGAAAATGTAGGAAGGAAAACATGCTGACACAGGCAACAGTACTGCACCGAGCCATGTATGAGAAGACGGTCGCTCGTCGTCAGTGCAGTAGCACTCGATTGCCATTTGAGTCAAGCCAAGTGGAAACAATGTAGCTGCTGTCGACGTACAGTGGTGCGTGTTCGCACACTACGCTATGCGACCGGGGATAAAATAATTCTGTACGCAACAGTATATCACGATGTTGGATGTTGCATCCAATATGTGATTACAACTGAACGGATTTTGACCACCAATGCTTTGATCGAACGACGAAGGTTGCCAAAGCATGTGATACAATAATTGGCATATCATTGTACATTGTACATTGTACGATGAACAGTAAATTAGTAAAAAGTTCAGTTGAAATCCACTTCTTCTACTTCAGTTTCGCAGCTTTCAACCAATCACGAGCAGGCTTTATACAGTTGCAACAAATGTTTTCTCATCGTTTTAAAGTGCTTATTGTATTACTACCCCTGAACAGATTTCAAACACCGATGTCTTAATCGACAGGTAGAATATTGCGAAAGATTGTTATTTAATAATTAAAATATCTCTTCAACAAAAGTTGTGTTAACATTCTACTAATCTGAAGCTTGCTACCCCGTTGCTCGTTTCCTTTTGGTTGTCGCACAGTGGAGCATCTAGAACATCAAACCTGATAAAAATTATTTTTGTTTTGGAAACGTATCATGGATCGTAAATATAGTGTAATAAATAGTTTCGACTAAAAATTTTCATGGAATAACCCACCTTTCAGTGACTTGTTGCTGTTCTGATGATGTATTTCGCAATAAATGGTAGTTTTTTTTCTACAATAAATAGATGGGTTTTTATGAATGAAACCTAACTATTTTTTAGATCAGTGTTGTCCGGGGTAAACAATGTTTTGTTTATTAATCAATCTGGAGTATTATCATCACTATCCGTGTACGAACATTTCACTTGCAACATTTCCATTGCTTCGAAACAAAAAGTTTGACCGCCTAGAGCTCGTAATGCAAGTATCCGAATTCAATAGCAATTTGTTGGAAACATCGCGGTTACTGGCTATCCTAGTAAATTTCCGGTACAAGTACAGACGAACATGTTTATTTCTTGCTTCTGCAGCATCTTTAGAAAGAAAATCAATAGAAACAAGAGCGTTCATAATTATAACGGCTCCATGAATCAATACTTTATACAAAGTAGGAGTCGTTGGATGCCAAGGATAAAGCCGAATATAGAACTGAGCAGTTTTGAGAGCGTAATCTGCGAACATTGATGTATCTATGTCTTCGAACAATGGAAGCAACACTGCTGGAAGCTGAAAAGTCGAAAATTTTTGATGATTTTTACAACGATTTAACTCATGAGTTCGGACTGGTTCGGATGATCTTATACCACCAGTTTGACCAAAAACATACAGGCTTTCATTTGCAATTGACTGTATACATTGAAACTCATTGATACTTAACTTACTTCATATAATATGTCACATTAAAATCTCATTTACAGCATTTTTGTGTTTATTAAAATGCTCCCCGGCAATATCTAGACTATTTTTTAATTCTTCTAAGTTTACAGGTTGATTAAACTAACCTTCTTTGACAAAATCCATAGTTCTTTTGATGATAAATCACTACGTTGCACTTGATTGTCCTGAAAAACAGTGAACGGTACGGGAGCATCAAATGCAACTACAGAAAGCTAAAATTTCATCGATTTCAACCAGCTATAACAACGGGTAACAATACTTCCAGATGCTCATGAGCTGTCAAAAGATCCAGTAGGTGTCACACTTCAAAATGAGACTATGCAGAACATGGTTAAAAAACTTTTGCTTTTTTGACTTTTGATCAGGTTTTTACTTGATTTACTCCTATGTGTGTCGTGACGAGTAGATGGCGTTTGAACTGCAACCGTAGTGATTTTCTTATCCATGTTTAATGATAAAAACTTTTTTCAAATTCCTAAAATTAGAAGTTGCATTGGGTTGCTGTCTTTTTAAATTCTACACTCTGTTTTTCTCAGATTTGTTTAAATGACCAACTATAGGCTATTTAAAAGACAATAGAAAACCAATATGCTTCGTAAAGATTTTTAAACAGATAGTTCAGATAGCTCGTTTAAGCTGTACTAATGGTTATATCACAGACTAACAGACATAACACTTCGAACAACTTTCCAATAAAATCATCGTTCGGATGCTCCAGTACTTTACGTTAGTAACACTAGCATCATCTGCTGTCGTGTTCGCGCTGCGTCATGTATTTCGACATCAGCGCCAGCGTTACTGCATGTGTCAAATGGGGAACCATAAAATTAGTATGAGCAGAGGGTATTCACTGCTGTCAAATTCCATATATGTGTGCGTTATCGCAGATCAACTCTGGTCCATGACGTTTGTTGGTCCATGATGTTTGTAACTATGAACAATAATGGGGGAAAAATATCACTACACAACACATTCATGAAAGTTTTCCGCGGTTTCTCGCGTTTTGATAAAAATCGTTCCAATTCTATAATATTTCACATCGATCAAATTCATGACTAAAAAGAACAAAACCTAAACAAACGCCTTGTTGCCGAATATGTTGGTTACACGATGTTTGACAGATAGATCCCCCCTGAGTATGAGACTGCATGACAGCGCCCCAGACGGCATTATCGCGTGATGACTGTTATTCGATTGGAAATTTGAAATGATCGTTTTTTGTGGCGATGGAGCTAGGTTCCAGTGTTACGTCTGTTAGTCTGTGGTTATATTTTTCCAGTTAAATAAATTTAATTCAATATGACAATCCTAGTTGCATTACGCGGTTGTGGTATAGAGAAAACCCAAATTATATGCATCTTGACGTTAGGTTTTAAACATTCATATTCGTATTTTTCAATTACAAAAATATTACATCAGCATCGACAAGAAAATATTACTAAACATATAAACACAACCTGTCGCACAACACAACATATAAACACAACCGTGTAAAGATACTAAACATATGAACACAACCTGTCATTGCCACACACTAAATTTTTATTGCTGGAAACCAGCAAAATTTTGCTGATATTCTACATGCTGGAAAATCAGCTATGATATCATCAAACTTTCTCGCTGAAACGATCAGCAAATCGAAACGTCAAATTTTTGACACCATTTTGCTGAAAATCAGTTGTTTGAATTAATTGCTGCCTGTTCAGCATTTGAGCATTTGACATGAATTTGCTTATGTATCTCAGCAAAAGTTAGACAACACACAGAATGTTCTTTTGTTTTTTGTTATTTTATTAAAACAAATGTTTTACAATGCGAATATTTATTTTAAAGTTATCTGACTTTAAATCTGAATTATCAGTATGAACTTTCAAATGTCTTTGTAGCCCATCGATATAACCTTCCACTAATTGGTAGCAGAAATAGCAGTTTATTGCCCATATTCCCAAATTCATAGAAAAACTGAAAATTAACTTATCAAACACTTCATTTATATCACAATTATTCAATTTAAGCGCATGCAAGGCATTTTTAAATTCCTTATCCATGATACAAACGCTTATAAGCTCATTTTTATTTCTCTATAGTTTTCACTACACTTTTCACTTTTTATTCACTTTCACTATTTAATTCTATCACTTTTCACTTTTCACTTGCAAATACGTATTTCGGCACTGACATAGTGCCTTCGTCAGTGCTTATTATTGTATCAAGACGCTCGAACATAAGTGTATAAATCTATAGTTTTGTTCACTTTTTACGCACAAAATGGCGATTGTTCTGACAGTTTGACGGATGGAGTTGTCAGAAATTCAGCAATTACCAGCAATTTGCTGATTTCCGGCAAACAGAATTCTGAATGCTGATAATCAGCAAGAATATTTTTACTGATTTTTTTCAGTGTTTTTTTTTTGCTGAAAATTCTTTTCAGATTTTGGTGTGCAAACTTGTAATTGAACAACATTATGCAAACATCAGTTGGAGAGGTTAATGTTGTTTATCAAACCGAGCTAGGTTTATTTTTGAAGGAAACAGACGGATGACTTTTTAATATGGCATTTTGTTCACACTTAAAATTTTTTGCCGGGTCTCGGTAATTTATTGCCGAGAACGGCACCACTGAGTGCTCGGTTAAAAAAATAATGACAGCTGTCTCATTTTTTCGTTAATCTCGGTTCACACAACTGATATAATATTTTGTGCCGAAACTTCAGTTAGGTTGAACCGAGATTTTCGAAGAAATGTCACAGCTGTCATTTTTTTTCTAACCGAGCACTCAGTGGTGCCGTTCTCGGCAAAAATTACCGAGACCCGGCAAAAAAATTTAAGTGTGTTGTTTGTTTTTTCATTGGTATCTTGAAACTGATTAATTTTTTTCTGGTTCTGCAATAAATGTTTAATGAATAAATGTTTCAATTGGCCTAAAATGAAAAAAAATCACAGGAGTTGTGTGCAAAGCCACGACCGCAAGGTTGAAGTAGAATACTTTTACAAGAAAGATAACCCGGCTGCTTGCGTGTCAGTCATTTTGAAATTGGATTTGTTTCCTATATACCGCTTGTTAAGCAATTGCAATTGCAATGACAATACTGTTTATGCAGAGCAAAATCGGAATCGCAGCGTCACTCACCTGACAAGCGTTTTGTGGTGAATGGCTCAGTATTCCAATTATTATACAGCAATCTTTCTTGTCTCAAATTTTTATGAAAACGCGTAAAAAATGACTACATTGAGTACAGAAGATAACTTAGAAAACCGTTCTAAAATGTTTTAGCTATGTTTAAATATGAGAGTGATCAGTTTGAGGGGCCAAAATGCAACATTTCATCAGAAATTGTGATTTGTTTGTAAAACAGATGACTCTAAACATAAAACGGAAGCTTAACTAAAATAAGGGCAATGTCTTGTACCGTTTTGGAGCACTGCAGAATATTTCTTGTTCCCTATTTAAAATTGTCTTAACATTGTTGAACTGTATCTTCTTTCTTCAATAAGTCATCTCCTCAACACTGCAGGGACTCGTAATATTTTTTTTGTAGAAAGGCAGACAATAAAGAATAAAACGCCAGAACTTTTGTGCTACCCGAAATTTCAAATCAGGCCGCAGACGCGCTTATGCTATTGCACTGATTTGTATGTGACATATAATTCCTACCGTGGTCCCATTAGGTCTATTCACCGCAAGGATACCAAATGTGCAGATTTGTCTGCAAAACGCAGATTTTTGATTTGCAAATAATTCCAGTTTTTCCATATTCTCTGTAGATTTTTGTCAGAGTCTCTTTATAGTTGCGCAGACTTTCTCAAAATCTTGCAGATTCCTGCAGACTTTTGCCTACGCAAACGCATTTTTTTCAAATCACGGCCAGATTTTTCATTAAATTTCAAGCAGATTTTTTCTGTTTTTCGAACAGTTGCAATCTTTTTTGAAAAACATCTGCCATCTCTGACTAACCGTAATGTAGATAAAAAATGCCGTTTTTCATAGACCTGTTTTAGGTAGCAGGTAGAATATCGATACAGCTGATATCGATGCTCCGCGCTCGATATCAGCCTGGCATCGATGCTCCGCGCTCGATATCAGCCTAGCATCGATACGACCAGGAAAAAAATATCGATGCTCGAGTATCGATACTTTTCGGATTTTGGCCTAGCATTGGGCGATACTGCATAAAATATCGATACTGCGGTATCGATACAGGAAACATAGATGTATAGATATGCGTGAAAAATCGGGGGTTGAGTATTGATACTGCCAGTATCGATACCCGATACTCTACTAGAACCAGGCTTGCCAGACCTACGGATTTCCTCGTAGATCTACGTATTTGTTACACTTCTACGGATACACGGATCCGCAGACAAAATTTACGGATTTTTCAAAATATCTACAAAAATCTACGGAGTTTTGAAAATATATACGGAAATCCACGGATTTTTTAGTTTGCTATCCCTATGAATATAAAAATATATAATGAATTTAAAGCGAATTTTCCCACGATTCAATCCCATTTAAAAATATGGTTGTTAGTAGTTAGTGACACAGAAATTATGTACTTCCGTCGTTTGATTATTGACATACATTTTCGCTCTTTTTCGAAATTTTACCAAAAAGTAAATCCGTAGAATCTATGGATTTACCCGAAATAGTTCTGGCATCTCTGACTAGAACATAACTTTATACATATGTCACATAAACAGTAGTTTTGGTC